>NC_091490.1:18377483-18652483 GCF_947461875.1 Haliaeetus albicilla | reverse complement strand
TCGGCTGCTCGGGGATGCTGGGGGGGGAGCCCTCTTTTACTGGCTACGATATTAACGGTTTCTTCCTCCAGCAACGCTCCATGGAGCGTTGCTGGAGTATAACCAGCCGGAGCTTCCTTGGCTACAGGGTTTGCTTTTGGGCAACACAGCAGTCGGGACTCAGTAGGGCCAGGGAAATTTAAAAGAAGCCTCTGGCTTCATCCTGAAATCCTGGAGCAAAAGCTTGTGTGGAGGAGAGGCCCTGCAAAGAGACATGAGGTGAGGGGGAGCTGGATCCCCGTGCTTGCAGGCTGTGAGGACACGCCGGGATGTGGCACAGGCCACCAAGTGCTCCAGCGGGCTCAGCAGTGAGTTGAAATGAAACACCTTCTGAGCTTTGCTTGCACGTTTTTCAGCTGGGGAGTTGTCTTAGAGACTAAGGACATACTGAACTGGAAGTAATGAAAACAGGAGAAAGGGATAGTAAAATATGGCTGTATCTGGAGGCGAGATCTTGGCCTC
This sequence comes from Haliaeetus albicilla, assembly GCF_947461875.1. Lineage (NCBI taxonomy): Eukaryota > Metazoa > Chordata > Aves > Accipitriformes > Accipitridae > Haliaeetus > Haliaeetus albicilla. The sequence goes on along the minus strand of NC_091490.1, from coordinate 18,651,982 downwards.
CTTCAGCTGCATTAAAGGTGGGATAAACAGTAACTTCAATTTCTTTTTTTTTTTTTTTATGATTTTTTATTCAGGAAATGATGGATCCAAACTTTTCGCAAACGCCTTCTCAGATCCAGGGTGGACTTTCCGGGTGGAAAGTCTGAAAGAGATCCCTGGACTCCCCAGGCAGGTCACAAGGATGTTTAGATGTCAAGACTTAGGATGCAGGAACTTGAACTTGAATTTTCTGGTATCAGGAGAAAGGCAGAGAGGCAAATATTTTAGTCAAGCAATACTGTGCAGAAGTGGGAGAATATCCTAGTCTACCCTGGAAGCAAAATGTGCTACTAAAAATGGGATCAAATGGCAAGAGTGTGCAGGTACTATATTGCTGACCATATTTTAGAGAGGGAGAGAGAGAGGGAGGGAGAGAGCATCCTTCTCAGAGGATATCATGTAAATAAATCCTGCTGTGAGCAGTACAATCCTTTGTGTCAAGTTGATTGCAAATCCTGGTATTCATCTTCAGGGGAGGAGATGATGTATATGAGTGAACACCTGCAGCCACGAGCTTTTATTGTGGAAATTCTGCTTGCTGACCCTCTTCCACTTAGGAGCTGAGTTTAACGTGTGTTGTATTCCTAAAAGCAGTAGATCAAAGCAGCACGCACTTACTCTGCAGACTCTTTTCCTGTATTCCAGTCCTATTTGCTTACTTTAATGGCAGAGTTAAGGTTTTAATATTATTTATTCCTGCTACAGAACCAATACAACTATATGACAGTAATCAGGGGTTTATTCTGGTAATCAGGGTATTGTTAGTATGAATAGGAAATAAGTTTCAATTGCAAATCTAGTGGCAGTCCTTGGTTACACCTCCTGTATTTCTGCGGATGGCTTAAACAGTGTGCAGGTAGAGGGGAGGCCAACAACTGGACCGTTAACTTTTATTATGGGTGATGAAGCACAAGGCAGGAGGAGTTCAGCCTGATTTGCAGGTTCTAAGCTGAGTTTGCAGTGGCTACAAGAGGATGTTTTTTAAAAGCTTATAAACAGATTTTATTTGTAAACCACTGAGACTCAATAAACATGGGGCTGCACTGTACTGGTTTACGATAACACTTTTTAGAGCTGATCCACAATTTAAGCAGAATACTATCTGCAATCTCCAATTTATGTCTTAAAATGACAGGAAATTGCTGCTTTAAAACCCTGGACCCCAATGTCTCTGCTGCTGAAACCTGGTGCCATGCAGGGCCGATGCAGTGCTGGGGAGCTCTGCGGGTCCTGCAGCTGCCGGGGTGCCTGTGCCGCGCTGAGGTTGCAGGCTGCTCTCCCCACCAGTGCCTCCCAGAGCACGTTCCCTAGCAACAAATACCTAAAAATTCAAAGGTATTTAAAGTACTTGGAGTGCCTTGTGCAACCAAGGTGGGAATAGTACCATCCGCAGAAATATTACAGCGATATCAAAGGTGGTGTTATCTCCAAAAAGATTACCTCCCTTGAGCTGAAGCTGGAGAAAGTACAGCAGAGTTAACCTGACCATTAACGTGGTGAGGTGTCCTCACCTGGAGGAAAGTTTGATGCCTTCTTTTTCCTCCTGTACAGTGAAGAGAAATTTGATCTACTACAAAAGCTGAAGAAGGTAGAACCAAAGAGGAATACCCCTGGGGGCCATTTTAACACGAATCTCAACTAGAACTGAAATGCCTGTGCCCTTTGCAGACCATACCTAAACTGTGTTATGGAAGGAGATGTTGCTCTGAATCTTTCCTTGACTTTCAGCCTCTCTGTGGAATAAAATGCACTCAGGTGCTTAATAGCCATTTACCTCCAACCTATTGTCAAAATTCCAGTCTTTCCTGATGGTTTGCCATGCTTAAGCGTACCTGTAACAGACCATTATTTTACAGTCATTAAATAATGATGATACTCTATGCCAGCTTTGCGCTGGCTATTCTTAGCAGAAGTCAGAGGAATTTTCTGGTAGAGCAACATTTAAGGTGCAGTGTGGTATCAACAGCAGCTCCAAAGGTAGGTGGTTTTCTTTGTGATGTCTCAGCTTGTTGCCTTTCCAGAGAAAAAAAAGGCAAGAGGGGACCACAAAGCTCACCAGATCTTCTGGTACTGCAGTTCCTCCCTGTACATGGATAAGAGATGATTATATTATTTTGTTATACTAATACAAAAGGCATTTGATGATTTATAATAATGGTTTTATTTCCAAAATTCCAGTAAGCAGCTTAATGCTGTGAGCACAATAGGAAAAAAACCTTCTGTTGTCAGGAGGAAGTTCGTGTTGCTCTTGTTTAGTCCCTGTTTCTCAGTGATATTTGCAAAGATACAGCCCACGGGAGTGCACGCACACTCTGCAGTGGTGGGAACATGCAAGGCTGGGGAGGAAGGGCTGCATCCAGTGGCCTGCTCAGGAAGGAAGGAGTGGTGAGCCATGTACAACTTTTAGCAAAACAAGAATCAAGAAGCCGGAAAGAAGAATTCAGTAAAGATTACTTCAGAAAGTAGTGGCATATAATCTAAGGTCACAACACATTTACCTTTTTCACTTCAGTTTTCTTCTAAAACCACCTTGTACTTGTCTTTTCTTCACATCTGTGTAATGACGTACAGCTACAGGGCTAACTCATTCACATTTTGCTATCTTATTGTCTTTGGCAAATATGTCTGAAGGGGCTGCAGGGCTGAAAAGGACTCCTCAGTGAAAGTTGTTGTGACAAAGTCACGTAAATGAGAAGAACCTTGCACACGTGAATGTACTTGGAAGATGCATTGCTTTGGCAAGCTGTAATGTGGCTTTGGCTGCCTGAGCTGACTTTTCATGTCCTTTTGCCTCCTGTATTTTCCCTTTTCTTTGAGTTGCCCAAGTTTATTCTCACTTTTGATTTCAGAATGATTCAGAAGCACCCTGGAGATGCTCTAGCTAATTCTGGAGCTTCCAGTCACTGAGAGAGAAATTGTGCGTGTAGTGTAAATGGAGATTGCTCTCTGCAAAGTGCTCTCCCACTTGCATTGCTGTGCTTCAGATCTAAGGCACAGTGGTGGGTGCTCTATTGTAGTCTTCTAAACTTCCTGTCATAGTCTATATTTTGCCTAATAGGTTTTTGAGGGAGTGTATTGATTTCACTATAGAATGACAGTGACCTTTACATGCTGCTGTATGTTATGTCACATTGCGATAGCCCCACCGAGTCCCCATAGCCCTGACCGCACATCCAGCTTGTGAATCAAGAGCTGCACATTTTAAAACCCTGCATATTTGCTCTTAGTGGGTTGGAAGGCTGGAGGAGACGCCTCAGGTATCTAGAAGTTCAGCAGCCTTCTACCATTTGCACTGCTCAAAGGTTCAGTATTGCAAGCAGAGATCCACCTCTGACTCTTCCCTGGGTCATGTGCAAGCGGGATGCAGCTGTGGACCCCTGCAAGGAGGCATGAGCAGGCACTGGTTTCAGTGTTCAGTCACAGGACCAAGGTGTCTGTCCCCAGATGGGTTGCATGGGGTTCTTGCTCTGCACTTGTGTGATTTTAGCACTGCTCAGGGTCAGTAGAAGTCAGCACCTGCACGCTCTGCCAGTTTTGGGGTTTTCTCATCCTTGCTTCTGTCTGCTCCACCTCCAGGGCTGCTGTTATCCAAACATCAGCAAAGAGGATGTCAATAACAATGGAGAAACCTTGCTCTTGAGCTGTAACTGTCCATGAATGAAGGCATCACCCCTGTGGACGTTGAAGGACTGGAGGAGCCAGCATGCGCCCCTGCCATGGACCATCGTCAATGGCACACGCTCTTCCACTTTGTTCACTAAAGAGTGCCAAGGGTCAGGCTTTTCATCTTACCACATTATGTTTGATGGTTTGTAGCACTGGAAGCAGAGGGCCCCTGTGTCAGAGACAGGAGATAAATCTGTCAGAACCATCTTCGTATGCAGATTCTGCTGGACACCAGTGTGTGCTCAGAAATCTGGTTGTAGCAATTCATTCCTGTCTGAAACCAGCATCCTCTTCTTTTTTGGGATGGCCTCAGAGGCAGGTTGATAAAACCCCCAAATGGTGACTTTCACATGCTGTTCTTGTAACATGTTACTAGATAACACAACAAACGCCCTGAAGGCTACTGCACATGGATTTATTGGTCTTAGTATAACTATCAATGTGAAGATGGATTGTCAGCATAACATATACATGAAGGAAGCTTAGTAATAATTAAGGACTTTTGATTTGAAACAGCACCCTGCAGAGTTTCGAGAGAAACTGGAGACAGTTTCTTCCCCCTCCCCCTCCCCCAGCTAAGAAATACATATCTATGTACATATATAGATACATATACTAAACTAAATGGGAAAGGAATGGAGATCATATTGAACAAACACATGAACTGTGAGAGAAGATCCATATTCGTGGCGTTAGCTCTGCAACACCAGCTCATCAGCAGGTACTTCAAACATATTGCTTCTTCCCAGAAATTAAACAACAAGGAGAGAAAATCCATCCTAATTTACTGTGCATTACTGAGGGTTAAAAGTTTGGAACTGTCTTGGAGCCTACTAGATCAGAAATTTTGACCTGTGGCTGATATAGGTACTGAGTACATTAGGGGTTTGGTATGGAAAAGACTTGGGCATTTAGTCAGCCTGTTAACGGGTATATTAACTAATTTTATTATTGATCAAAAAGACAGCATTAATACAGTAACAGATGTAAGTGCTTTTCAAGTAACAAAGTTCACCATTTTTCTCTCTGTTGTGGATCTGCCTAGAAATATCTTTCTTGCAATTTTTATGGGTTAGAACTAGTCGCTCTTCCTTTCCTTGCCAGACTGTAATCAATTCCACCTATTGGTATCATCATAGTCCAAGCTAGGAAGTAATTTATTTATTTATGTTGATTCCTCTACGGTACAAAATACATGTTTTGAGAATTAGTGGGATTATATTTAAAATTCTACAACTGAAGTAGGCTCTTACCCTGGCAATTTTGAGAGTAGTTTAACACAAGTGAAATGCAGTGTGGGACAGTGTTTCCGCTTCTGCTCCGAGCTTAGTGAAAATGACCTGGGAATATCAAGGGCAGAATAACTGCTGACAAAACAACTGGATCTTCTGTTGAAGAGGAACTGGCAAAGTCTGGCATTTCTCAAGGCCAATTTTGTTACCTGACATTCTGCCAAAAAGGAGCTGCGAGTGATGAGGTTAAGGGCTCATTCAATGGCTGTGAAATCAGCATCAAACAAACAGCCACAGGGAGTGCCAGGCCATGTTCAATTCTTTGCCTGGAGTCTCCTAATATTAGGATTACTCTTGACAGACAGAGCAAAGGCTTCCACTGGCCTAGGCGAGCAGGATGAGCAACTCAAAACAACTCACTACAAAGCACAGGGATAGCGATGCAGTGGCAGAAGCTGCTGGTGAGCCTTAGCTACCTTTAAAGCCTCTGTGTCTTAATTTTCTTTTGTCTGAATCCTTCTTCCTCTCATGAAGAAAAACCAGTTTAAGACATAGTCAAAAGCCTTTTCTGAACCCTGGACAAAATAGCAGAGTCAGCTAATTTAATCTGGGTTATAATTATTACAAATCTGACAACCACATAAACAGAACAAAATTTTCCAACTGCCTGTTGGCTTTGTGACTTACAGGCTATGGTAAGGAAATTGTTCTACCTAATTGCAATGACTTTAGCCAAAAGAGTGATTATAGCAATTTAAAAAGGTTTCTTCTGCAGGTGACTATTTTGTGTGATGGCGAGGTTAATTTGATCACAATTGTTAATTTGAATCACATTCCGTAAGAGGATGATGTCAAGGCTTCCATAATTGTAAGGACTGCAAATATGCAACTAACACTCCATTCACCATTTATTCAACCAGGCCACCTTCAGGTGGTGAGCTGTGTCTTCAACTGCACATCCATGATTGCCCTGAGTGCTTGTACTCTTTCCTGAAAGACGAGTCTTAGCCCAACTTCAGCTGTCCATATCCCAGATGGACCAACTGACATTGTCAAGGATGCTGAGTTACAGGCAGACTGGATCCCAAGGCAAGTAACATCCTGTGGAGCAGCAGAATATGTTAGTTATCCAAATGGCTGGGCTATTATTTATAAGAAGGCAAAAGTTGGATTGTCATTTGACTGTGCAGACATAGCACCTGTGACTCAGCAATGTAGAAAAAGTTGGATTTAAGTCCTTATCTGCGCTGCACAGGTGAGATGCAATTGCCACACATGTAGATGTGTCTGGACTAGTTTTCATCTGTGAAGGAGTTGCAATGAGAAACTCAGGGGCTGATATTTGCTCTGTAGCAGAGGCTTATGTGGTCATGGCTTGCTCAGCATGGGTGACTGGACAGAAGCTGTCTCAGGAGAACCTGCAGACTGATGTTGCAACATAAACACCACACAAATTGGCGTGTGGGTTTTATCTACTTAGTGTAGTTCAGTTATCTCCGTAAGGTCTGACATGTAGCTAGAATGAGCTGCAGTGGTTACTGGTGTTGGTTTCATAGCGGTGACTGGCAATGCTAATTTTTCTGTATATGTGCGTAACTGTTCAAACTGTGCTGATTATTGTTTGATAGATATAGGGTGTGTTGTTTTCTTATCTGTCCAGTTCCCTCCATGGTGATCACTTCATTGGAGCAAGTAGGCAAAGCACGTGCTTATACACATACTGACTGTCATAAAGTTAACACCTAAAAAAGTCAGGTCAAGGTACAGGTACAAACATACATACATATAAACAAATATACAGAAGCATTCCCTACAGGCTCTAGCAAGCAGGACAATAATAGTCCTACTCTAGTCCATTTGGCCTCTAGAAGCCAAAATTGAAAAGACTTAAAAATTGAGCAGAGAGTCATGAGGTGATGTGGTTTCCTTGCTCCACTAAAGCAAAAAGCAGCTTGTGTTTTTGAGGAAAGAAGAGCAAGAAAAGAGTGAGGCAACATTGGGGTGATAGCTTGGTCTTTTTCCATTAGTTGAATCTTACTCTGGCTTATGCATTCGTAACATTCAGGATTATACTTGAACTCTGTGCACATAAAAGCATCTGCTAAGGACAGTGGGAAAGAACATATGGATTGAGACAAGTAATAAATAAGGCGTAATGCATTTATTCTGGATCCATCCATTCCACCTACCCACATACCTAAAGCACATATCACTGCAGTAGCTTAACATCATGTCTTATGCCTGGCATGTTCATGTTTATGTATTTCTGTTCTGTGAAAAAATGAGGCAAATTACAATGTTTCTTTACATTCCACATATGTTGTATGTTATTTATTCATCCTTTTTTGCTTTTACCTCTAAGAAGTATTTCAAATCATCTTGACATCTCATCTATACACAAAGCTATGAAATTTTGCATTTCCACCAGTTTTACAATCCAGTGAAAAGCATTTCTTTCTTTTTTTTTCTTTTTTGTCAGTGCATCATTGCAAATTTCTGTCATGAAAGAAAGTATTTTTGCCCATGCAAGCTGAGTTTTTGCGTCATGAAACCAGGAACTGCTCATATCCCTGTGAAGGCAATTGCATAGGCTCAAAGGTTAAATTTAGATTTTTCTGTGACTGATCCCATTATAAAGTTAATTTGCAGAATGATATTACCCAGCCTAGCAAAGGAGACTGGCCAAAGGGGCAGCAGGAGGACTGACTGAGAGACAGGGACCTGTTCCGAAGTCTAGCTAAGTGGGCTGAATAAAGGCTTTGGTTCAAGGTGGAGGAGCGAGTGGACAGACCACTGCCTACATGCCACTCCTCTGAGGTTCAGGTGCTGCCTCCTCCAGTCTCAGTGCAGAACTGGGGTAGGTCTGTATTTTGCCACATCTGTTTTTTATGATGCAGGAAAGGGAAGATGGTTTTAGAGCCCCTGAAAGATGCACAGTCAAATCAGCATCTAAGCAGCCCTTCTAGTCTTTTACTCTAACACATGTTTAGAGAGTTCAGCACTGTGTTTCTGAGACCTTACAAAGTATATGAGGGCTGCCTTTCTCCCATATGCCTCCAAGTTTCACCATCTGCCCATAGAGTGTGATTGAAAAACTGATGTCCTTTAAATGGCTTATTTTGGGGGTGATCAACACTTTGTGGCTTGATTTAGTCTTCCATCTTGCCTTGCCCTGTGTGGCACGCAGAGCAAAATCAATGTTTCCAGCACCAGTTTTATAAAAGTGTGATAGTTTGGGGAATCTAGGCCAAATTAAGCATCCAACAGACTTCTTGAGTACCTAGTGTCCAGAGCAGGGTCTTGGTGCACTCTGTCACAGTCATTCTGGCTGCTTGCCCCACACACTGTGGCTACAAGATTGATTAAAGGCCACTGAAGTTCTGTGGGCAGTTTCAGGATGCTTTTGGATGAGCTATCAGGCCCCTGGAGAGCAGAACTGTGGCCTTGTCCAGCCTGCCCCAGGTCAGGTTCTGGGTTGTCTGATGGAGAGAGAAACATCACCACCCTGAGATTTGAGGAGAGGGGGAGGATGTGAAAGCAATGCTAATTCCTACTTCTGTCTCTTGTCAGGTAGGTGAGAAACGAAATCGAAAGGAGCTGTACAAGGGGCTGGAGAGCTTGTAGTTAAAAAATTAAAAAAAAAAAAAAAAGTGCACGACAGATTCAGGCTCTGGGTATGATGGAGTTTTGGGGAGCTGAAATTTCCTAAGGCAGCTCATCATTTCAATGGCGAATTGCAGGACCTGATTTTTCAGAGAGGAGGAAGGAGGCAGGCTGCTCAGCACTGCAGGAAAGCTAGTGCCTTTTCTGATGTCTCACAGTAAGACACAAGAAAGAGAAATCTGTGGAGGCTTCTTTTTCAGCTGATCACTGATGAGCAGACAGGTCATTTCTAATTAGTACTTGTCAAATTAAACCAAGTTAACCTGACCAAGGTGGGAGGTATTGTATCAGAAACTGGGCTGTCATTCAGGGCTTTGATTTTCTGGCCAACTATAAGGGTCTCTTGTGTTCTGGTATCCTTACCAGACTCTTAAATGCTTTAAAAGAAAATGGGGCTTTGCATACAAGCACATAGAAACTCCCTGCCTCTGTGGCCTGCCTCCCTCTGAGGGTAACCCTGCCCAGGGTGGGCTTCCTGGCGCAGTGCTTGGCATGGGCAGGTCCTGCTCTGTAAGTCCCTTTGTGGTGTTGTGCTCCCTGTTTCTGAGTATTGAGAAGTCAGAAGCAAAATGCAATCCTTTATTTGTTCTGTAGGTGTAGGAAGGGTAATTTTTTTATTTTGACTCTTCTGCAGTGTTCAGTGGAAGTGACAGGAGTTGGTAGCTGAGATCACTGCATTTCAGAAGTGAGACTGAAGAACGCTATGTATCCTCAGTGTACCATATTTCATATTTTTTAAGTGTTTAATGTTGTGTAAAATTTCGCTGATAGAAACTCTTGATAAGGTATTGAAAAAAAGCCTCAAGAAAGATTAGAAATTTGCACCTTTTAAAAAATGAACAGTATCCTTGTTGTTTTGATCTCCAGCTCCATTATCAATTTGCATCTTTAAAGAGGTGTAACCTTTCTCTGATAACTTCTTCTGCCCTCTTTTAGTTAGCTGAAAAGACTCGGTTTTACTTTGCCTGTATTGCACTTTCCTATGCACAGTTAAAGCAAGCCAGTAACAAAACCAGATTTTTAAAGAACAGGAGTGTGATTCAGCTTATTGTAGCCTAGGCTATCAGAGTTGACTGGTAATCTCGCTGAAGAGTAGCCCTGCAGGTTATTAAAGAAAAAAAAATTAGTTTCTGAGAATATATCAACAAAAATTTCTTCATGCTCGAACAGTCACATACCCATAACCTTCTTATTTATCAAACTGGCTCCAGGGAATAGTACAACCTTCAGCTTGCTATCGTACAATGAACTGTGCCTGTTGGCAGAGCAATCTTGACTGATAATTCCCATCTTCCAGCCTGCCTTACCCTATCTGTTCAAACTGACTTATCTCAGCTATAGCACTCAAGGAGGCACCTTTTACTACAAGGTCCGGTTGTCAGAGGTCAGTCCGTTTAGACTATTCTCCAGCATCCTGGCATGTCTGGGAGGCCGTAGATTTATGGACCCTATACAAATTTGTTGCAATGTAAATATCATAAATAGGGCCACACTGTTAAACATAGGCAAAGAATTCCTTTAGCTGGAAGACGCTTGAAACCTTTTACAGCAATGGTTTTATTCTTAACTGTGAAACTGAAATCTTTATTTTCTTCCTATTTCATCCCCTCACACATACTTAGAGCAAACTTGTTATCAGACCAAAAACTAGCTATGAATTGCCATTATTTTTATTGTTTTTTTCTTCCACTCTATTAATAACAATTAACACATGGATGGTGAGGCTTGCAAATTAGCCCAACTCTGCCTGGGCTTCCACCCAGGCTAAAAGGTACGGTGCAGGCTGCAAGGCACTGTGGCAAGCTGCACCTTCACATTATCAGGGAGCAGTGCTTGCCCATCTCTCAAGGAGGAGCTGTTCTCTGGCATTACAGGAAGAAAATGAACCTGAAGATGACAGTCTGGCTGCTCATAGTATAAGTCAAGGTTATGGAGAATAATTCTTGATAAGTCTCGCCCAGACCTTGCTCAAATCATGAGGATTTCAATGGCCTTTAGGCCTCATTAGTAAAGTTAGTCTTCAGTTTTAAAGCTGGCTTGTCTCTGAGTCGGTACCAGAAGGTACATGAAGCTTGGCTTCTGTGGGTGGCTGACATAGGAATCCAGAGAAAAGAAAAAACATTAAACTATTGATCATTGACACTTCAGATTGAGTATTTCATAAGTTTAATGATATATCTTCCCAATTCATATGTGGAAGTCATACAAACTAATATTCAGTAAGAGAAATTTAATTGTCTTCTGCTGAACACATACAATTGAAGTGTCAAACAATAGGACTTTTGCTCCTTTAAATGTAAAACCCTTAATGCAAACTGAACTACAGAATGGTTGCTGAGTTCTTGTCAAATCTGCTAGCAATTGATTATATGGGGAAAAGCGTGAAACATCATCTATCAGCTCTCTGCATGGCGGAATGATTTGATTCTTTTGATCATTGATAGGGGTATATTAGGTCTCAAAATGAGTCCACTCCTCCAGCTTTTAAAGAAAAGAACAGTCACTCCTGACTGAACATTGGTATGTGTAGGAAGATCATAAATGTGAAATACAGGGCTGCAGCACAAAAATATTTGAAAAACCAAAATCTTGGTCTTAGCTTGATTTATCTTTGTGCTGCAGGCAGGAGAGCTGTCCCCAGTGGCAATGTTCTTTAGTGGCTTACGTGGCCTCTGCACTGGTGAAAGTGTTGTCCTTGAAATCACCAAGGAATATCTTTATTTCAGTTTCAGCTTGAGGTCATCATTATAGTACATTTTAAAGATACATTTAATTCCCAGTTCATACATGGAAGTCATACAAATTATTGATTTTTAGCCCAGATCATTAAGAATTTTAACACAGGCTGTGGCTACTCAGATAAAAGAGGTTCTATTAAGAGCTTAACAAAGGTTAATTTTCGCATATAATTAACTCATCAGCTAATGAGCTAAAGACAACTTTATCATTTAATTGCTACATCTGGTAAAAAGTTCAAAGACGAAAAACAACAGCTTTCAACATCTAAGTGCTTAGAGTAGTAGCCGTGCTTATTCCCTCACCCCAAGGAAGGTTAAAATCCAGCCCCTCTTACAAATCCCTTTTCTTTGTATTTCTCATTTCTTTCTTCAGTCTGCTTATGGGAACAATTCCTTCACCTTTGGCTTGCTGTATCCATTCTCATACGTTGCGGAGTAGTATTTGAAATGAAGATGAGTGATGAATTTGTAAGCAAATTTCTGAAAGCATTCAAATCAACGGGGTGGGTAACAGTCTGGTGCAAGATGACACTACCTACTTGCTCCCTCCCCATGTCATGCCCTCAGTCCCCCAGCTTATTCAGTAGCTGCTGGAAGAGCTTGGTAGAGGAAAGGGGAGGCAGCGTTTCAGTCAGACAAGAGGAGTAGTCACATTCCCCATTGCTGTTATGAAGTAATATGCTGTATGGTAGTCTTCCTCTTGCATAACATGTCAACCTACTTGGAGACTAAGAATTAAATTTAGAAGTTTAGTTAATCTTTGAAGTTAACATAAACATTTAGTGGGGCAGATGCTCGGCTGCTATAACTTGTACAATTTGTCACCTGAAAATCTGCCTCATTGACTATGGTGGGACCTTGTTTTGGGCCTTGGGCTCCTATTGAGTAGAAGGGTCTCTCGGCAACAGTACTGGCTGTCATCTTCTTTTGGGATCTCCTGGGTTTAAGTCACATCTTCCCATCCATTTTCTACATGGCTCGTGCAGACTGAACCCAGAGGTGCCTGTGGTGCTGAACGGGGCAGAACAAGGAGTTTGATGGTGCTTTGGTGGGAGGTGGGATTACATAAGGCACAGCAAGGAAGGAAAAACTGGGCACGAGTGAAGTGGAAAACCCCAAAGCATGAGAAATAGAGCAGTTGTGGGGCTGAGAGAGTGGGGAAGCAGCAGCTGAGGTCTGTCTGTCCTCATGGAAAGGTGAATATTTAAAGGCTGAATGTCCAGGCCACAGTTTGTGATGGGGTTTGCAATTCAGCAGAAGATCTTCTACCCTTATTCCTTACACCTCCTTCACATGATGAGAAACTTTCCTGCAAACAGGTGCCCTGACAATGACAAACCAAATCCTCATTAAAACAAAGAAAGGTTAAGGGGAAAAAATAACCTATTTAAAATGAGGTAACTCACCAGTCTTTGAGCTGTAAATTGACAATAGGATTTATATAAATCCATAATTGTATCTCTTTTACCTGCAGTTAGGCTAGTTAATGATGAAAAAAGTATACAGCCTATCGTGAGGTTTTAATGAGGATTCTTTTGCAGAGTTAAAAAAATCCACCAAATTAAATTCTGCCAATTTACTCCATTGCAAATTGAGCGCCACCCTGTGCGCAAAAAAATCATCAAGTAGCTTAAATCAGTTACAGCTAAATGTGTAAGTCAGCGTGTGCTTTAGCCTTTAGTCATGAAGAATATATTAGATTTTAAAAATAAATGGCTTTCTGCTGAGTCTTCATTGCAATGGCTTTCTGGCTTTTAATTAAATTTTCAGTACTTGTGGGTGCTTCTTCATGTACTTTGTCCACAGAATTCACAGCATCTCTATCATTATGTGTGGTGGAAAACCAGATTGGAGATTATTAAGCTTGTTCATTCCTTTGTTATTCACTAGTACAATACCTAGAGAATTTATTTTTTTCTCTTGTCAGATAAGAGCAAAGCATTTATTCTGCAATAATACTCTATAAGAATGAAGCAAAAATGCATAAACTGAACATGATTAGTAGTAGCTGGTAGCTCGTTACATTTTGCTCATTAGACACTTCTGGTCTCTTTCATTGGTGTTAAATGAACTTAATGTAAATTAACAAGTACAGGTTCATGTCATTTGGAAGAAGCTCATAAGGAAAAAGGGAAACAGCGGGTGTTGCTGACCCCGAGTGCTGGTGCCTGCAGCTGTTGAAGGCACGTGGGACGGCAGGAGCAGTCCCTACAAGGTTGGGCATTGCCTTTTGCAACTGCGGCACTAGTGGTTTGAGGTGAGGGACGACTTCACACAACCGATTGCTAACTGCGAGGGGAAAAAAGAGGCCTAATGCTTGCTGGGCTGTTTCCTGCACCTGTGGGACCCTGGTGCCAGGTCTGGGCATGGGTGTGCTGGCCCTACAGAGCATGCGTGGCCACAGGACGGGCTTGCCCGCTTCTCTGCTTGGCTCCGGCCTCCCTGCTTCTGTGAGGCAAGCAGAGGCCAGTGCCAGTCTCCCTGGGAGCCAGGGAGCACTGTCTCTGTGCTGGCTCACTGCCCCAGGGGGCCAGGCCTATGGGAGCGGTGGCCATGTTGGCTCTGTGGCTCTGGAACACCCTGAGGCGCTCCACCCAAGATGGCATACCTCACCCGGCTGCAGGCTGCCAGCCTTCCCTCCCCACCCGCGCTGTCTGTGTCTGCGGGCTTTGAGATGAAAAACTTCACTTGAGAGAAGTCAGAATGCGTAATTTTGAAACAGGTGGCAGTGCAGGTGAGCAGCCCTCTCCCATTGCTCAGCAGGCTGGGATTTAATCCACCATGTCATCTCACAGGTGTGGGTGAAGGCAAGCTGGGATTACCCTCGCACTTCTTCCCCTGCCCCCAGAGCTCTCCACCAGCTGGAAACTGGGGACACCCCCGCCCTGTCTTGGGGCCCTGTTCCATTCACTGTGGTGGGCTGCTGCAAGCGGCATGTGGTGCTAGGGGGTAAGGGCACAGCCGTGGGCAGGCTGAGCTTCGTCACCATCTGCTGAGATCCGTGGGAGCAAGAGCAGGGCCCATGTCATGAGCTCTGCCTGCAGCCACGCGTCCATAGTGGAGCTGCGTGGGTGACAGTCTGCATAGGACAATTGTCTGTGTGTCTATGAGAAAGATACAGAGTCATGGAAATGTGACAGGAGGATGCAAAGGTCTAAGAAATATTCTTAGCTCCCCCGCCCATCAGTGCTCATTGAGTGCAACAAAAATGGATGTGGCCAGGCAGTGGTGGACCTATCATGCACCTAATTTCAAGTGTCTCATCACCAATTATCCCCACGTGTATCTGTTCTCTTTACCTGATGGACTAAGATTGACTCTCAGACCTGGGTGCTCTTTCTCCTCTCTCGGCGTCGCTTCCAGCACGTCATTTTTCCATTTGCCTGCAGATTCCACTTTAAAGACTATGGCCTGGATTGCTTACTGCCTGTGTGACTATTTTGTCTGCAGCCAAGTGTCAGTGCTGGAGGTTAGCATTAGCCTCCACTCCCCGGTTTGTTTTATTACGGGAGAGCTAAGAGCCTCTTCCTGGAATTTGGTGTAAACCAATTTCACAGGGAGCTAGGCCTATACAGAGAATACTTCAACGGGGACTTCAGAGGGGTGTTGGGGGTGGAGAGAGTAATAGGCACTTTCTTTTGTAAGCGTAGGAAAATTATAAAATGCTGTTGTCCTTGCAGAGTGTTTCACATTAACCTCTTACAACATCTGCTGGAGCTGGCTGGAAAGCAGGAATTGTGGGGGTGGCAGAGAGGAAATTTGGGAAGTTGGTTAGTTTTTGTTTAGTGTCAAAATGAACAATGCAATTTTCTGAGGGGAAAAAAGGAGACATCCAGAATCAGTCCTTCCTCCCTTCTCTCTCCCGCCTCTTGCTGTTGGTACTCACTCTGGATGTGGCCAAGCCCTGTTCAAATCCCTTCCTGGCCTCTTTCAGAGTGAGTCTTGGGCCAGAGCATCCCAGGCAGGAGCAGCAGCAAGGTGGCTGGCAGTTTTTTTGGGGGTGGCTCCGTATGGACAAGGGTGTGTTGGGGTTTGAGGGGGTTTGCCCCTCTCCCCACTGGCAGGATGCAGGCCAGTCGCAGGCCATGTAGTCATGCTAACAGCAGCCCTGGGGCCCTGTCTGCACCCATCTGTGCTGACATCTGTGGGTCTTTTATCTCTCCTCTTGCAAGTGTTCTGCAGAAATGGGCTCCAGAGCATGTTTTCTATGAAAAACTTTCCCTTTTGACTCTATTTTCCAATGAAAGGTGTTTTTTAGTAAGAGATTTCAGCCCAGTTCTATCCAGAGGTTGCTGCTCTAAGCCATTAGCTGTTAAGCACTTCAAACATGGGGAAACGGCCATTTCTTATGGTTATTGCGGCACTTTGCTGAGACAGGGTTGGGTATCCTTCTAAGGAGATGTTCAGGGAAGGTAAAAGTACAGGAGGACAAAGACCCGGCCTTATTTTTTGTTCATGTAGGACAGTTTGTGTGGAATGTATCATTATTACATTCAAATGCTGTGAGCAAAGTTGCTAGACACCTTAAACATTCTCCAGCGGATTCATGTGAGCTCTCATTTGTACAAATTCCTGTAAAACAAGTTTTCTGACCTAAATCAGCCCCAGCCCAGCACTGAGGAGCTGGGTTCTTTATTTGGCAAGGTATCCTCCTTGTCAAAATGCATTTACATAGAGCCCTGCAGCCTATGCACTAATAGCGCCTCCCCCTGCTTCTGCCTCCTAGTGGGCTGTCTGAAGGAGGCTATACATATGTATTAAGTTATTAAGCAGTGGTGTGGGTTCTCACAAGTTCAAACGCAGAGCATGCTGTGCCTATGCTCAGACGTCTCCAGGAGGGCCTGGATTAATAGAAATGCAAATGGAGCATCTGCACAAGGCCATATGATTAGAGCCTTCCCCCTCACACCTCAAAGTCAAAAGCAGAAAAACACTGCATGTGAAATACAACCAAAAAAACCTGGTGATATAATATGCAAAGTCTGTTACCAATTTCAACAGCAGTCAGCAAAACATTGAGCCTCACCCCACTTTAAGCACCATTGGCCCTACCTTCTCAAACGTAAGTGGTTTAATCAGCATTGTATTGCTTGGGTCTTAGAGTCCATAGTGATGCTTGCCTTTGCCTAGGATTCCAGTGAACTGCAGCTCAGCCCTGTCCAGCAGGAATGCTGCTAACCTGAGCAGAAAAACTCCTATTTTGTGCCAACTTATGCAGAGTTCTTTCTGTACTGATGGGGGATTTGAATGTGGCACATGCCAGTAAAATCAGTCATTAGTAAAATCAGCTAGGGCAGATACACTCAGTCAAATTCTGCTTTCAGGAACTGGTATTGATGTGAGTCCATATATAATCACTCTATTTCCTTCCACCTGACAGTAGAATTTGACTCACTTGAGACATATATTTTGCTGTGCCAAGGTTTTACATCCTTCTAGAGTCAGCCATGGCGTGGACTAGTGTGGCCTTATCAGATGTTTGTTCCTGTTGCCACAAATGTGGAATAACCAGAAAGCAGTGAAGCTATCATTTTGTGCCCTTGGTCCCAGCCAGGTCCATGAGATGTAATGGGAGAGGGCTAAGTGATGGAAAAAACTTTTCAAATTTTCCCTCATTCAGTGGTATCAGGTTCCTTAGAGATAGTGAATGAGAATGACCTCTCTGTGGAGAGATCTAGACATATCTGTGGGAAATACAGACTTGCACCTGTTCAATACCTGTACAATCAGGTGTCTTTTTTTGTCACTTCCTAGTGGTCTGTCTTCTCTGGAGGTAAATTGTCACAGGTTACTGCAGGCCTTCTCTGGCCAGGATCTTCTGAAGAGAATCTCATTCCATCAAGAACTTCACTGTGTGAAGTCTGTAAGGACAGAGGGACAGGTGCTTGCTGTTCTTTGCCTGCTTGCTGAGTTGATTCCAGCCTTGCAGGGGCATGGAAAAAAGCAAGGTGCTCATGGGCAAGCAGCTTACCTTAACCTTCTGTGTAAGAGACCGACTTCCCATTGGATGTGGATTTGCTCTCGACACATTTCAGAATGAGGTATGTGCAACAAATCTCTCTTATCCTCAAGCCTTGCCCTCGTATATCTGTATCATGGATATATCTATGCAACCAAGCATAGTCCCTTACATCTTTGTAAGACTAGATATTGCAAAACCTTCTTTTTTTCTTCTATGCCGTTGTCATATCCGCTTGACCAAAAAGCCATCCTGGCTTTGGAAACGTTTCTTGGAATAGGATTACAGCTGTGATTTAAGCCTCTACTCGTGAATCTGTCAGAATAAGAAATCAGACTGATCCTTCACACTTTGTGGAGGTTTTATTTAGTTTATCCTTGACAATGACTCTCCTGATGATATAGGCTATTCACAGATGCTGATATACTTACTGTCTCTGTGAATGAGGGAACAAACTCTTGAGCTCTTCCATGCCCTAGAATAAGGCTCATGAGCAGCTGTTGTTGCCTGTACAGTGGGTCTATTTAATATGTAAAGGGTAAAAACACATCTAGCACTCTGGCTATGATTTTCTGTATGGAAGTGGGGAAACTAACCTGAACATAACGTAACTTGGGTTGTGAAGGACAGTCTCATATATCTTATTCAAATACCTCTCAGTTATATGAACCTTACAGAGCAGTTGGTGATCATGCTTACTGCTTTGAGTGACTTTAACAGCTGAAATATGAATATTGCCCTACAGACACTGCAGTTATTTCTTCAGAAGCAGTTGCCATGTTCTCTGGCTTTTTCTGCCCTGCTTGTTATTGTAGTTCATGTTTTGGTCACCTGCCTTGCATTCTGAGAACTCCTTTCATACATTTGTTGCAGCAAACATGCTCTTCTAGCATCCCTTAGAAACTTGGAGAATTTGTCCTTGTTACCCATCCTAGGTTTGTGAGCTGGAAAGCAAGCCAGAAAACAGCCACCCGTAGAACAATATGTTGTACTTTTGTCAAGCAGCACAGGAAAAGCTGCAGGTTTTTTTGCAGGCAACTAAAAAGGGACTCTATTTGTAAAAGAAGTAAAATTTTGTGTATGTCTTTACACAGTGTACCTGGAACTGTTGAACCTTGTCTTCCTCTTTGTCTTTAACATTCACAGGACAAACGAAATGTTGGGCTAGAATGGGGAATTGGGTGTGATTCTTCTGTTCAGTGTCAGAATAAGGTGACTGTGAGCTGTAGCTCACCTTACTGGTTTGATAGGTGCTGGCATCCTGCTTCACGGTTTTCCAGCAGAACAGCAGCATGGCTATATGTAGGCCTTGACTCTCCAAAGACATCACTGAATTTATTTGTGTGGTAGTTAATAAACTTTATCTGGCCTCAAACCTTAGAACCAAAGGTATGTAAATTCCTAAATAATTGCACGCACCAGGCCTGCACAGACCAAAATAGAGGAAGAATTAATAAAACATACATATGAGTCTCTGCTGATTTCTCTACACATTAAAGGCTAGTGATTGCCCAGCAATAAGCACATTTGTATACATACTTCTCACATGCCATTAACAGAGCTGACCTCTTTCAGCAGCATACACAAACCCAAACTATAGCTACAGGAACATTTTAATTTCTTTTAGTCAGAATATATTATTGTGGTGTTTGCAGTTTGGTGGGGAAATGAATAAAGGAAACAGTCCCCTCAGGTTAGATGAGAATCTGACTTCCAATATATTATGGGCAGGATAAGCATAATGTCTAATGGGAGAAGAGGGCCATTTCTGTCCAACCAGTTGCTGCAGGTCCATAGTAAAAACAGTAATGTATTTCTGGGAACCTGGTTGCAATTTCCATTGTTGATTAAAATAAAAGAGGAAGAGGAATGTAGAAAAAAGTATAGTTTGATATGCAACACAAATATGAAGTAATAAGGAAAAAAGTAATTGATTATAGACTGTAAGTATTTATTTGTTCAAGATGTGATTCTGTTCTGAAAAATAGCACAGCAGTTCAGTGTGGATGAGTATCTGTGCCTGTCCACTTTGATATCTAAAGCAGGAATTTGCTATATATAATTTATTTTGATTTAAGTAATAACAAATAGCTGCCTAGATGAAACTCTGGCTATTCTGTACATATATGACCTACAGTAAAAAGCTAAAGTATTCAAATAATATTTCAAACAGGACCTCTGCCTTTCAGCTATCTACAAAAAATGCCATTTTACTCCTGTGAAGGGGGAAGAGCAGGGTACTTACAGGTGCAGGTATGACTGAGTATGATAAGGACCTACTCCTTCTGGTTCACTACTGCCCCTCAGCTGGAGACTAATATGCCTGCAGATCAGATGTCAAACAAATCCTGTGAGTGCTCCTGGCCTATTTCAGGGCAATCCCAGCCAAGTAAATTTAAATCACATTAAAATGGTTTAGTTCGCATACAGGTACTTGCAGCACTGTGGCAGCACTTGAAGCTGAAGCAAACAGCTGGGTTGGTAACTCTTAAATCATTTCAGCTAGGTCATTAGAGGGGGTCTTGGTTGCACCCTAAACTGGTTCTTGCTGTATCTTGTGCCAGAATGTAGTTCCCCTAAACGCTGAGCTCCTGCTTGCTGCAGTGGCTGAGCTCTGACACTTCGGAGGATGTTGCAGATCACAATGAGGCACTTGTTTTGGGAGGACGTTGCTAAGGGGATCCCTAGGGCCAGATCTTCCACTGTTGTAAAGTGTTTGAGCCCCAGTGAATCTTTCAGTCAGTACATGGTGCTGCAGATTTTTGGCAATGCTGTGAAGTAAAGTGAGAGCCTGGCTGACGGTCAGACCTCACCTTGAGTCTTCAGGATGGAAGTTAGATATCTAGCATCCTTTGAGGTGTTTTCCAACCATATTTAATTAGGAATATAGTAAGCCTCTCTGAAGCCCTTGGTTGCTGTTTTCATAATGTCACTTCTCAGAATAGCACAACACAGTAAATGTTGTTTAGGATGAACATACTGAAAAAAACTGTAACAAATTACTCCTTCAGGAAGGCTGGGATAGGTACTCAAGATCTGGAGACAGCTTAAAGAGAAAATAATTCAAGTGTCCAGGATAAGTGCAGGCTATATGGGGATGAAGAACACTTCTTTGGCCATGAACACCATTAGCAGGCAAGGCAGCAGCTATTTTTCCTAAAATAAGAAAGATCTTCTCTGGCAGTACCTAGGTGGTATCTGCCTGTACAATGATCTAAAGGTGCACCTTGCTTTCTAATTCAAATCCATGGTGTGTGTTCAGGCTCTTCTGGTTCACAGCCCCGGCTGCATGATTGGTGGTGAGAGGAAGAAGGACCCCATTACAGTGCAAAGGTCAGGCTGACTCTTAAGGCTGTAACTACTGGGTGCAGCAATGTTCTCCACAACAGAGTTACGACTGGGGCCTTCCCTCATTTGGGCTTAATTGACATGTAAGAAATTAAGAAGCTTCTTGCCAGGTCAGAGCCATGATGAATTGTGGTGCTTTACTCAGTCCCCTAGATGGATTGGCTTCAGCTCCATTGCTTCAGAGAAGGGGACATACATGAGGCACAGACATTAAATGGCTTATTCAGACAATTACAGCAGGTTTTAGTTAAACTGGGAATAAAAT
This sequence comes from Haliaeetus albicilla, assembly GCF_947461875.1. NCBI lineage: Eukaryota > Metazoa > Chordata > Aves > Accipitriformes > Accipitridae > Haliaeetus > Haliaeetus albicilla. Next base: position 18,631,072 of record NC_091490.1, on the reverse strand, counting down.
TGTCTGACTCCTTCCTTCCTTTGCCTCTTTGCTCCTGACCTTTAACATTAAAACCATGTTTTGGTTTTTTTTTTCCTGTATCTACTTTATTGTTGGTAGGCTGGTTTTTTTTTGGTCTTTACACTTTGGTGACACCTCATGGGAGATGTAGTTTAACATTGGCCTGTACAAACTGAACAAGATGGGAAGCAGGTTCTAACAAAATCATGCTTTTATTTCAGTGACAACTTATGCAACAGGCTAAAGAGAGGCAAAGATAGCTTTGCATCAGAGATTCCTGGATACAGCATGTTCTGCAAAAAGATAGCTGTCTCCACAGAGTAACTTTCTGACTTTTGTGTGTACTGTGGTTCTCTTTTTAAGTGCTTTTGAGGACTGCAAGGAAGAACTCTTAGTTACAGCAAAATCATCCTGCTCAATAGCAGTCACCTCACATAATACCAGCAAGGCCAGGTTTATGTTTCTAGGGAGCCGGTGAGCTGAGTCAGTGGTATCCTGTGGACATTACTATATGTCAATCCTTCAAAAAATCTTTCTGTTCCTGGCTGGGAATCTCCCAGCCACCACAGTCCTTCTTCTCTCCAAAGTATCATGAGAAACAGTGATCTCTGTGTGTTTGGCTTCTCTTTGAAATGCTACAAGAATACTCTTTCTTGCTGCATTTTAGAGCAATGTAAAAAGGTGCACTCAATGGACTCTCAGATCTGAAGGAAAAGCAGCTGGTTTTTTGGTTGACTTTTTTCTTTTAGTTCCCATCCTTCTTTTGAAGTGTGCCTAGTTTCCAGGTATGTGCTTCCAGCTGCCACACACAAAATTAAGGTGAGATGTATATTTTTTGACTACTAAGAAGTGCAGGGTTAAAATGCTTTTTTACTACATGAATGGTACTGTTGTGGGGGTTTTTGTCCTTCCAGTATGGTCTATGTCCCCTCAAAACACATCAATAAACAACTGCAGAGTAGCCCCAGTAGAGATGGCCATCTAATGCAAATGCTGATGAGAGGCTGACCCTACAATGTTGTGCCTGACAGATCAGTGGAAGGAGAAAAGAGTCAGAATTGTGGAAGCCTGAGAAACAAGCCTAAAAATGTGGAGTGCTACTCCTCATCTCCCAGCAGCTGGATCATTCCAGGTAATACCATGGCAGAAAACTGAACTGCTGTAACGTTAAAAGTGAATCACTACAGTGATCCAGAAGGAATTGGAAAGGGCAGGATTACACCTGTGGATGCATTTCTGCCTGAAATATAGCTTTTTAAGATGGTGTCAGATGTCTGTGGACAAGTAATGGTGTTGGCAGCACTGTGAAAAATGTCTTGGACTTTTAATGACCATAACTAGTTACAGGTAATTAAATATATGATGCAAGTGCTACATAGCAATGGATACTGTACTAGGCTGTTTCTGGAAATAGCAGTCTAAAATCTGTGGAGGGCTAAGTGGAGCATGCTGGGTGCTTGGCACTTTAGATAACCAGACTGGCTGCTTACAGATCTAATAGGCAGCCATGGGGCCTCTGTGTTTGAGAACCTGGGCTATCCTATACACCTAGCTTCTGAACAGCCTGCTCCTGGAGCAGCTGTGGCTGTCTTAACTCCTATGCTTTACATATATTATGTCTAATCTTTTAATTGACAGCTTTATACTTGGATTTTCTTCCTCCGTGGACCTGTTTCTGTTTTCCTTCATTTCTCAGTCCATTCTCTTTTTTGTTCCTGATGTTATTTTGCAGGGCTTTTATTTAACTCGTAATTTTCCTTTCCCACCTTACCCTGACAATAGCTGGGAGTCTGGTTGGCCTTGGTACATCATGTACTCGAGTGGGCAGCCTCATCCCTAGATAGGGCAGCTGACCTTGGCTAGCAACTGTCTATTGCCTGCACTAAACCAAATCCAAGAGTTCATTGTGTCTCCATTCGTAGTCTGAAGAGTCCTTCTAGTCCCACTGGGGAATTCCTTGCTAGATGCTATATAAAGGTGTAGAAATATGGGTGGAATTTCAAAGTTTGGGTAGATTCAGGGTTGCTTACCTGTTTACCGTCTTTGGAGATACATGAGCAACCAGAGTGAATGAGCCCTAGATCCTCGCTGCTAGGCTTATATCAACTTCAACTGGTGGCAATGAGAAGGCAAAATCATTCCTGACTCTGATCATAGCCAAGGAGCTTGTCTTGAACCCTATTCCAGGGTACTGTGCTGTGGACTCCGGATGTACATTTTGGCCCAGTGAGGGAACTTTCGAGATGGAATTTCCATGGAGAAACAAGAGGTACTAATTTATTGCTCAAAGTTGAAAAATAAACGATGTTGCACTTCATAAATAGGGTGTTAATGATAGCAATGAAATAATCGATTTCTCCTCATTAAGTAACAAACAACACAAGCTGAAAAATTAACCAGTTTGTTTCACACAGTTGGATTAATGGAGAACCAAGTGGGTCTTAACTTCTTCTCACCAGTGAATAATGGCCTAGAGAAACACAGTGCTAATCGAGGCAACACTGGTGGTAGTAAACAAGTCAATCCTGTATTTATTAGAGCAGTAGAACATGCATAATACATTGAGCTCTAGTTATCAGCTGAAAGTTGCACAATGCTGGCAAAACAGTCTGTTGTATCTCTACTGGAAGAAGATTGTTTCCATGACAGGAAATCCATATGTCTAGGAGGAGAGGCATTAATTTAGTAGAAGGTGAGAAGAGTGCCACATGTGGAGCGGGTGGCCTGCTCTTGTCTTAACGGCCATTCAATAATTACTCTAAATGCATCACTAAGACAGTAAAAGGCACTGTCAATCATTCAACATCCTGCCTTTGTAAACTTCTTAATGCTGCTTAGGTTTGACTAGAATTTCAGAGGAAACCAGGGATAGTAGATTATAGTAGATAGATTAAAAAATGTGAAAAGCAAAAATACCATACAAGGCAAGTCAGATTTTTCTGCACAGGAATGTGCAGAGTTTTCAGTGCCTGTGAAGTGAGTGTGTTGGAATGGGATTGTGTGGTGCACAGTAGGTTTCGTCTGGAGAACAGCATGCTAGATTGGACCTTGAGAAGCCTGCATTCTAGTTGTTGCTCTTCCTTTAACCTGCTGGATGATCTTCGTCTCAAGTGTCCCTCTTCATAACACATCTATAAGATAGGGATGATGATAGTGCCTATTATAAAGTGCTCAGAAAGCTAAAAAGTGCCATATGGAAGACATATAAGGATTGCTAATTTCCTTCTTTACGCTTAAAGTACATTAATCTTGAGTTTACTGGGTTTAGCAGAAATAGCCACAATGATCTCATTGGAGGGATTTCCTTCTCATGGAGGTGAAGCTTTCTGTTTTCTGCTTTAGATGACTGTTTATCTACACTTGACTGATTATGCTGGTATCAAGCAATAGTTTTATAGTTTCCTAGTTTAATAAAGAATAGATTTAGTACTGGGACATTTGGAAGGTGGTCAGATAGGCCCAACTTTCTAAGACAGCTAAGCACATAGAACAGTAACTGCTATTCAGAAAGCTTCAGTTCAGGCTCATGGAACTAGCTAAATCTCCTAAAGAGTCGATTGTCTTCCCTGAGGACTCCTTGATTTTGTCTTTGATTTAATTCAGGCAACAGTCTTTATGGTAATGTCATTTATTGTAACTAATTGCTAGTTGATGGTATTCCTCATGCTAAGTGCAGACATTGGTCTTGGCAAAAGTCAAATGGTAGATATTTTCAGTTAAAGATCAGCTCCATTTTCAGCAGCTAGTGGTGTCACCATTTTTTCCTAACAGATCACATCATGACACACAAGAAATGTGATTCTGCAGAACTACAAAATCCAGAGAAGGTAATGAAAATTCATAAAGAATTGATAAAAAGAAGAGGAAGTATGAAGGATATTCCTGAAGAAGCTGTATCAGTAGGGGAGTTTCTATTACAGGTAACTGGAGTAAGTCCCTCAGGAGTCTTCTGTTTTCATCTATTTATTAAACAACTAAGAGAGTAAGACAAACTATAAATTAATTATACTTGCCAGTGACATAAAGTCAAGGCAGTGGTGAACACAGATAATGCAATTCATAGACAACAGGGGGCCAAATTTTCTCCTTGCTTACACCTGTTCAATCTTCCTGAAGTCAATGGGATTGGACAGGTGTAACTGAGGGGAGAATGTAGCCTCAGGCCTTTTCTAGAAAGGGGTGGAGAGCTGGTGAAAGATGCTTAATGTTAATAAATATGAAGTCTTATCCATTAGCCTGAGATACCCAAAAGACAAAGAATGAAGTGAGCAGAAAGATGAGGTGCACGAGGTGCACAAGGTGCAGCATGGGCACTTTGCATACAGGAGTTCTGGTGATTTCAGGGGATGCTGTGAGAGTTCAGCCCAACCCAAAGCCAGGTAGTTTTTGTGATGGCTGAGGGGAGCTGTACCGATGAAAGATTTTGAGTGTTTAGTTCTGCCTGCACAATTTGCAAGGCAGCTGCAGTATAGCATATGCCTGTCATTGTATTTATTGGTGACTTACATATATAGTAGCACTATCTCTTATAAATTAGGAGTGTTGTGTCATAAACAGATTAAGTGCCAGTACAGCCCTGTAGTTCTCTCACTCAAACTGTTCCTCAGACTCTTGTCTGATAAAAGATATCCACAGCCTTGTGCCTTCATTCACAATCTAAATCTCAGGTTACCAAGGTAACAAGCAGGTTAATCAGCTCCACCACACTTTCCTTAATTGAGGGGGAGCACTTCATTCACCACTTCAGTCAACTAAGTACAATAGCCTTTTTTAGTTGGCTCTCATAGACTGTTTTTGATCCACTTGACTCTGAGACAGTTCCCCTCTCCAACCATAGTGTACAGTACTGTACACTAACAACAACCGTGATTGAATTGCTGAATTACACAATGCTCTTTCTGACTGTCTTGTGCTACAATGTTCATACATAATTTATATTGGAATTGCATTAGGTTGTGTCCTTTGCATGAGATTGGTTGTCTTGAAGCTTATAGCTCCAGCCCTGTGATGGAGGTGGGGCAGACCCATTCTGCACCACCATGGCTTTGAGAGAGTGGCCCATGGCTGAAACAGTGCAGGGGTGCACAGGAGATGGGAGACCCTTTCCTTGGGTCTGCTGGTCTGCCTGTCTGCCTGAGGTATGTCCCCTGCCTCAGTTCTCCATCAGTAAAAGCAGTTCTCCATCAGTAAAAGGGAAGCTAATTTCCTGCAGGTGTATTGCCGGTTTAGATTCAGATTCTTCTTGTGTGTGATGTGCTCCAAGGCAATCTCTGCCACTGCCTCATTTTTTCTGGGACCCTTTACCTCTAAAACTTTAAAAGAAAGAAAACACCATGTTGTATCAAGTGCTTTTTGTGAACATTCAGTGCTTAGCCTGAGGCCCTCCCACCACCAGCATCTCAAAACTCGCAATGTTTCCTACAAGGATTTCAAGTGGTCGGGCATACTTTTTGCATACTGCTTAAGCAGGGAAGCATTTAAATGTCACTGAAATGCAACCACTTCTGCAGCGTAGCATGTATTTGTCATGCACAGAAATAGTATTCAGCAATTACAGGCAGAAAGTAAACTGCTTGTAACAACTGCAGGGGGATTCAAGCAGGGAGAATGAATTAGAGCTACAGTATTAATACAACTGATGCAACTTGTGGCAGGGAGTCTGGACGTTTATTTATATACATGTGGATGAATCTGGTTTTATGTCTGTCTCGTGAAATGGGAGCCATAATAACACAATGCCCTCTAATGCCAGGCTGGAGAGTGAAGCAAGTAAAAAAACTTTACCCTAGTTCATAAGTGCAAGGTTTTCGATGACCTCCTCAGACACCCCTCCCTAGCTACCAATGTAACCCTAAAACCACCTAAAGCCACTCAAGTGCCCCTAAATTTGGGGGGGGGTGGAGCGAAGAAGTACTAAGAATTTTAAACCAGCACATTCTTTTAGTGTTTGTCACTGTGAACATGAAAGGTTGATTTGTGATGAGAACAGTATACAGCTGGCTTCAAATTTTCACCAGTATGGGACTTCTAAATGCCTGCTACTAGCAGTGCCTTTTTATTTATTGTGGTGTGTGCCTCTCTTTAAGTTTGGGAATCATCAAAATAGGATAGACTCAGCCTTTGTAATGCAACCCTCTAGGAACAATTTTATTCAGTCAAAGTAATACTGAGACCTTGGAGAGGAGCATGGATCTAAAAAGCATAATTTTTTTAAGAGAAGCCCTCGCACCAACCTTCTATTCTATATTATCATTAACAATTTCTGCTAACCCAAGAAGATACAGTGCTTTCTAAAGTACAAGCCAAAGCTCACTCAGCTATGTTAGAAGTAGATTTTTGAATCCCTTAGTTCCTCAAGTCTTTAATACTGCCCGTAAATCTTGACAAAATTACTTTTTCAGGCTTCAAACAATGCTTTTTTATGAACTTTTCCAACTGTCACCTTGAGAAATATCTAAATGACCCAAGAACTACTTACATTTTCCGCACTGTGTAAACCGAAATTTCACAACTGCCTATAATTTGAAATATTGTATCCCTCCTTCTTGGAAAAAAACCCCAACCCAAAACCCTTACACAATCATGTTTGCTTGTTCCTCTTGACTGCATATCACATAAAGCCAGCTCCCATGTCTGGGGTCCCAAGTAACCAAGACAGAAATCTGTTACTTTTTAAATGAAAAAGTCTTAAACTCTAAAAAAGTAGGGGCTACTCTGCAAATGAGAAAACGTGCATCTTGCTTACCAGTGAGAAAGTACATACTAAGTGTAACTACTCTGGAGAAGAGAGAGAAAGAGCAGGGACCCCCAGAGTCAGAAAGCTCCGCTGCATTTATGCCCATACTTCTGGCTAAGAAGAAAAAACCCCATTCACAGCACGAAAACCCCTTTCAGCATCCTGTGCTTACCAGTGTTAAGAAAAAGTGACTGCCCTCTCTTCAGTTATTGCCCTTGAGATGCTAAACAAAGATGCAAAGTGGCAATCAAGAAAATTATAGTGGTAGTTCAAAGAGAAACAAAAAGGTGTACTGAACCAAAAAAAAGATGAGTGGGATGTCTAAGGGTAAGTGCAATACCATGAGGATGGTTGCACGTGGCGATTGACTGGCACAGAAAGTGAGCCAAAGAGATGTTTGTTCTGTTTCTTCTCTGGTACTTCCATGATGGTCATACTAGAAATGCTTATTTGATTTTAGTCACTTTGGTATCTTTTTTATTCATATATACCTAACAGAATGCACATGTCTTAATTTAGAAGAAAATGTTTTTGCTGTTCATTTATGTAACATTTTTGACTGCCAACCTTAAAAGATTTGCAAAAAAAAAGAAGTGCTTCTGGTAGTGAAACACTCCCAATTAATTTACAATTAAAAAAGGAAACAGAAAAGAAAATTCTAAAGAAATGTACTTGGTGAGTTCAGCACGGAGACTATTCAGAAATTAACCCCAGAAAGTGCTCATTACAAAGCAGCTGAAGGTATTTATTCCTTGTTAATTTGGAGGTTTATTTATCGCTTTTCTATATATCCACTTGGAAGTGCCCTTAATATCCGTGTGCTTCTGCAGAGTCTTCCTGTCTTCACAGAGGTCTAATTAAAAAAAAAAAGGAGGGGCACAAAAAGACAAGCCAAACAAGTTTAAAAATTTAATAAAATAAAAAAGATAGTATTTTATATCTTGGTGATATAAGCCAAAAATACAATAATGAGCATCGATGGGATGTGAGATTAATCCCACTTGTGAAAAACACCTCCATAACTCATTCGTGACTAAGGCAGTCTTGAATTATGAGATTTGCAGTTCGCTCGTGGGATAAATTACATACTCCTCAGATAACCATTATGTATCTGGCAGTGTCAGTATCATTCACAGCTTTGGGTAACAGCAAGAGGCTGTGCTTTCCTATTGCTTTAGCCGAGTGTGCTCTTCAAACATTTATTGTACAATGGTTATTGCAGGGGATAAATAATGCATATGAGGGAACAAAATTTACATTATAAGTTGATTAAACTGCTTAACAGTTTTTAGCCACTCTCTAAATAAGGATTTTTAACCAGATTTAATCTATGCAGTGTTTCATGTCCAAAGAACTAGCATTTAATCTCTGTTTAACTGAAATTTAGTTAGCAATGTTGACACCTCTGCATTTTAACACTGGGATTTCTTTGTGGGACACAATCCCTTTCACTCAACTTAATATCCCATCTTGGTCTCTAAGGGAAAATAATTGAGTTTAGGCTAGTTTTAAATAGCGATAAGGACAGGGAACACAGATGGGTATTTCATTGATTAACACTAACACTGGCCTAAGGCCTTGGTGTCAGGCATTAGATTAGGACATTACGAAGAGAATGACAGAGTTTTGGCACTTTATTCCTCCTCAATAACATTCTTTCACATATTAAGTTTATCCCACCCTAGGTAGCTACTTTATCATGCAGAAGGCCTTAATCCACTGATGTGACTCTATCTGCTTTCACTTTGATGCTGCCTCTGTTTACAAGAGTAATGCAGCCTGTGTAAGACAAAGTACTCGTGACAAGAACAACTGAATAAGGCTTTTAGATGCACAGAGCTCTGACCTAAAAAAAAAAGAAAAAGCCTTCAATAAACTTCAAAATACTCCAAACCAAAAGAGAAGGGAAAAAAATCAACAAAAACCAGAGGCTTTTTGAAATGAAGTTATGTTGTTTGCATCATGAAGAAACAGACATGAGTTTTTCATCAAGAAGATTCAACTTTACTGATCTTCTTGTACTGCACTTTATCTTTTCTTCACCTTTGACCTTCCTTTCAGTGTCTCCTCAAGGCATCATGAACGTAAGCCTTGTGGTGTTCTTTTAGAAGTAGGATTGCTGCTATCCCCTCTGGTGAATTTAAGCAGCTGTTGGAGTCAGTGACAAGGTTGGCTACAGATTTGGTATACTGGCTGGGAAAGAGATTATGGGTCAGTCCCCAGTGCTGGGAGACAAAAGATTCAAGCAGTTCAGGATTTTTTGGATATCCGAAAAAGATTTCATGAAATTTGTAAAGATCTAACAGTGTATTGCAGGTTTCATGTGGTCTAAACAGCTTATAGCAAGTAAAACTCTAGGTAGCCAGTAAGTGGTGTTTTCACAGCAATGCTGTTTTGCAGCAGTGTATGACATCTAGTGTAATATAATTCCACAAAACTGCATCACTGAAGACAGAAACTAGTGACTCTTAGCACTTGTGGGGACTGTGACTATTAGCTGGACTGCCAATTTTATGAAACTCAAACTAGATTATTTGTGCATTTATTACAGAAAACCTGAGTTGCTGGTGAGGCTTTTTATCTCTAGTTAATATGAAATTTAACAGATCAGCTACTGAGAGCAGCATTTTGGGTAACTTTTTAAAAGCTCATTTAAAGAGACATTAGCAAATTTACCTCATTTTTTCCAAATCATGGGAAAATTTTGGAAACTTCTGAATCACAATAGAGTTACGGGCAGGGAGCCAAAGGTTTTGACCTTATTGGTTTGAGTCTAATGAAGGCTTTCCTCCTACAGACACAGGCCTATTTAGTTTTGTTTGGAGTGTCACTGTACCAGGATCCTGGCTGAAGGTAGGAAAGGAAATTGCCTTCTTTTGAAGTTTCAGACAGTTTACAGGAATTATTATTCTGTGGGCATTGTAAGCCTTCTGTGAATGTTGGCAACAAGGAAATGTTATATTTATGTTATATTTTTATAATTGCACATAAATGGTCCTATTAAGATTTTTTAAAATTATCCACATGACACAGGGGCAATCTTAAATTGTTCCTGTTTACATGAACTGAAAATTTGGCCTTCAGAGTTCAAACAGAAACACGTGTGTTCTTCTGTTTTCACTTAAACTGGTGCAGACTAGAAGTTAACTCTATGTATGTCAGTGGAGCTGAATGAGAACCAGGAAAAGAGATCCTATCTGATGGGTGGGCTTTTTCTGCATGCACTGAAGCATCACATTGAGATATTTCCCTTTTAGAAGAAAGAATGAAAATTTATCATGTGGCTTTTCCACCCCTTTAGTTTTATATGGTTGCTCCAATCTGTTTTATGGTTTGGACACTGTATGGACAGTCTGTTGTTCAATTTTCATCACAAATTATGTGAATTCTACTTGAATTCCCCAGCCAAAATCCTTGCTGGAATTATCTTTTTAGAACACTATGACTATTTTTATAAAGATAGCAACCTTAGTGATTTGTGTTTACAAAGAATGCAAAAGCGTCTTCCAGTTCTACTTTCCAGATCATGAACTGTGTCTTGTACAGCAGCTTCAAAATGTAAAAAAAGTGTTTGTTTTCCCACTTTCCTCAGTGACAGCTTCACTGCAGTTGAGTCTGTGGTAACAGTTCTTAGTGCAGTTCCTTTTTCCTAAATTTCTTTGTAAAATGAGATGTTATTGGCAATGCCTATGAAAATGAAGGCTCAGAGGACTAAGCTTGAGCCTGACAAAGTGTGCCTGGATGCTGGGAAACTTCTTCACTTTGTTTTATCCTGGCAGCCTAAGCCCGGTTTTCTAAAGATCCTTTCTTGGCAGCCTCTCTAGGCAAAAAGAAGGTATAATGGGAAATTATGGCTTGATTTTTCAGGCATGGCAGTGATTGTGAGCAATCAGCACATTTATGTTCATTTGCCACCTAATGCAGGATTTCAGCTCAGGTTTCCAGAGACAAAAGGTGAGCCCAGACATCCTATGACCTGCCTGTACTCTCCATAGATACAGAATTTGCATTGGTTTTGATGGGACTTGAGAACATATAAGGTCTTAACTGTTCAAAGGATGGTAGTTTTTTTTTAAAAAAAAAAAAGCTGTATTCATAAGTTCAGAACACTGAAGTGATATGAATTTAACTAATTGTTTACTCCCACCTGTAAATTTTAAAAAACTCTCAAGTGCTTATTTTGCAGCCTGTTTCTCTGTACAGTAGATAGAAACTTTAGGTTGTTTGGAGAACTGTCTGGAATCACGAGGTTTTGAGTTCTTTATGTGCAGTGATGAACAAGCTGGTTTCAGATTTAGGAGCATGGTGTTGCTTCAGATCAGGAACACAGAGTTTCTCTATGGTATTTACCCTTCGGTGCAGGACATCCTGACAGATAGTGTTTTAAATCTTCATGTCTTTGGTTTTTTTTTTGTCTGAAAAGGGATTATGCTTGTGCAGAAAAATGTAGAACAACATTTCCTTGAGACTTTCTGTCAGTGTATGCGTTTAATGCACGTCTGAGACATCGGCAGTACTATAATAAGCCACAGTGGTAGTTACCATCTGTCATGTTGCCAAACTATCTTAAGGTACATTTGTCTTTCTCAGGGAGGAGAGAGTATGTCAATGCACATGCAAATGGAAGGAAAAGCTCTGCTTTTAGCCCATCCCTACCACATAACCACATCTGGTGCTTCTGGACAGACCGTAAAGGAGTTTAGCTCCATCTATCCAAGATCCTGCCCAGAAAGGTGATGCAGATGTCTAGTCACTCTCTACAGCATAGTCCACTTCCAGGGCAGCTTCAGCTGTAATCTCATGAATACCACCAAAATATCACTGTTGTTTCATTCATTGGGTGGCTGGTAGTCTTCCCACAAACTCAAAAGTGGCAGGAAACAAAGATGAGCGACTGGAGCCCCAGCGGGTCTGGGAATTGCATGGACAGGCCAAAGCCTCTGGAGGTCATTGCCCTGCTGCTAGATGTGCCTGCTGCGCAGTTAAGCAGGCTGCACCTGTGCCAGCCCCTGCTCCCATGCAGGGAGCAAAGCAAGCGGTGAGCCCCAAAAACACATGCTACTCTTGTGAAATACACTTGTGTGTTTTCTACCTTCAAAAGAAACATGGTGTATATGTGCCTGGAGGCCAGGGCACCAGCATGACAAGGCCTGGTGGGAAAATGAACCAGGGAAATAATGTACCTGGGCAGGAAAGAACTAGAAAACCCCCACACTTAATTAGATAAAATCTGCATGTAGGAAAGCTGCTGAAAATAAGTATCATCAATGCTGAAACACCGCAATAATTTGTTGTTTTCACTTTGTAAGCATTCCACAGTTTCTGGAGATAAATAAGAAAAGTGTCTGATTGCGAGTGTCAGATTGGGTCTGTGTTGCTCAGAGGCAATTCTTGTGTCACTATTGGGGTGAAATTCCCACTATGACTGGTATCAAATACACTCTCAAACATCTGATTTTACTCTCAAAAAGTGGGATGACCACTTTAGGGCAAAATTGCAGCTTTGGTGTTTATTGTGTGCAGGTTGCCAAAAAATACGGGTATCCAACATGTCACACTTCCGTGATAAAATCGGACTATGTTAGAATGGATTTAATCTTAAATGCTGACTTTTCTCTAATTCAAGGCACCTCCTAAGATGACTGTGCATGTGAACATAATCTACACAATAATGCAATGGCAGTTTAAATAAAACCGAAAATCTTTAGGCCCCCAACTCAGAATTAAAACTCTTAGAAATCTTGTCTAATGTGTTGTTTATGCTGCCTGCCCCCATTCTTTGAAAAATGCAGGCTAGCCAAAAGTTTTTGATCCTTCTGCTATTAACAGATGGTATATGTAGCTAAGGATAAGCTGGGACTATCACTTAGGCCACAAGCAAAGGGGTGAGGGATGCTCCCCTGTGGGTACCCTTAAAAAGCCATAAGCTTGAGTAGCAAAAATGAAAAGGTCTAGTGCTGGTGTTAATTACGCAGAAACCACACAGAAAGTGCTCACTGTCACAGAGTTGAGAGGTTGTGCATCCCTTCCACAGATAAAAGGCATGGTATGAAAACATTTTGCAGAGGACAATGAAGTGAAGATTAGCATAATCTTTTGCAGTATCCTCAGTAAGCTATCCATGAGTGAGCTGCTTTTTTCTCATTCCTTTTGCTCTAATGTCTGGATTTAAGGAATGGCAATGTAAGAATAGGCTTTGTCCTTGAAGCCTGACAGTTGTGTTTTCCCGCCTTCATGTGATCATCCTTGTTGCTAGTATACTGCTCTTCTGGTAATCAGACAATGGAAGGAAAATGAAGTGTCAGTTCATTGACAGAACCTTATCCTGGCTATGTTTTTTCTTAATCCAGACTCATCAGTGCTCTCTCACTCTCTGTATTTCTTCATTTCTTCTGAATCAATAGGGCAAAATCTCTTCTGTAATTGTTTGAGATGAAAGTAAAAGCAAACAACACAGGAAAAATCCTAAAAATAGCTCCTTGGAGCCTAAAAGCAACATAATTGTATAATTCCTCTCTGCTTGGGAGGAGACCGTCTGCAGTGGATGCCTGTTTAGCATGGTAAATTGAGCATGCTTTCATACGTACCTCGGCGAAAATGGCTCTTTAGGTGCACATCCTCTGGAGCGCAATGTTTAGTTTTAGCATGGAGGTTTAGCCATATTCATGCTACAGTTTAACATGACTATCTCTAGGGCTGATGCAGTGGCTAATACTCAAGTTTGTTAGCCACTTTGATCCTGAGTGCCCTGTTTTAAGTCTTGCTACTACTGGTTAAGCTAGCGCTTTGTTACCACAGGGATAACTGGAGGATTCGGAGTGTTGGGAGGCACTATCCCCAAGATCAAAATATAAAAATAGGTCCGAGGTCAGGGAACTGTATAGACCCCCAGAAGCTTTTCAGTTTTACAGCTGGAGATAGTCTCTTAAGTATATATAAATCGTCATTAGGATTCTGACAAAGAAGTGCACGATGGGATTGCTGCAGGGCAGGCTCTTTGAATCTTATTCCTGATAAAAACCACTTCTGGCTGGCTGACAGGAGACAAGGCAAGTTCAAGGAAGGCATTAAAAAACATCTTAAATCTATTGATGGCAGCAGAAGTGTTGGGATGAATAGTTTGGGATTAGGATGAAGACTTCTGAGTGTAGTCAGGGCAGAGAATTTGGGGCCAGCTGGCAATTCCGGGGGAAAATATGTCTCTGAATATGGTCAGATTCAAATAATAATTCACAGGATCACTGTGAAACTTTCTGAGAGGGAATAGTTGATTTTTTTTCTTTCTTTTTTTTTTTTCCCCACCCCACAAGAAAAGCCTTTGTCTGATTGAAATACCCCTCCAGCAGGAGGCAGGCTACCTTCAGAGTCCCCTAGCAAAGGCACCTGTGGGGGCAGAAGGTGCTGGCTGCAGTGCGAAGGCAGGAGCAGGTTTCAGGGCAGTGAGGGGCCCCTCTGCCCTGCCAGGAGCAGCTGCAGCCAGGCCTGGTGCCAGGGGCTCCCCATGGCTCCTCCTCTGTAACAGAGGTGCAGTGTCTTCTCCCTGCCCTCTTGCCCTGGGCAGCCTGGGATGACGGAGGACAAGGTGCCTCTACCTACTTGGGGCCAAAATTTCCTTGGTGAGCAAGGAGAGCCTTACTGCTCATCTTTGCAAGTCACCGAGCAATGCAGCTCCTCCCTTGGCAAGGGCTGCAGGGAGTCTGAGGCAGACATGGTGTTATCAGCCTTTTCCAGGCTATGCCCACCAACCCAAAGGCTTTGGATGGCACCTGTCACCATATTAGCGGCTGCACAGTCAACAGCAACATTTGGTTTCCCAAATTCTTCATTCCCCAGAATAACATGAATGTAGATAATTTTGCACTAGAAGACCAGTAATGCCTAACCCCCTGAATTAGTAATTTCAATGTACCTCTAGACCTACTGCTCCCAGTCAAGGAAAGCACCTGTCAGTGTGGTTTCGCTCATTTATATTGGATTTTGCATTGATGTAAGAGCACCAAATTGGTTAGAGTATCACACTCGCCACAGGTCTTGATGTGTAAATCTCTACTGCTTTTGGCCCTCCTGGAGATGCTTATCTCTGTGCAACTGAAGGGAGCATCCAGGTCTGTCCACAAATGCATGCACTGCAATAGTGGAGTATCAGCAGTGTGTCTGTTACAGCATGGGCTGTGATAACGCCTTCTGGAAGGCTGAAGAAAATTCTAGTGGAAATACTTTTCCTAATAATACAGTAGCAATCGTGTTAACATTCTTCCTAACTGATGCCCAGTGGGGTAATGACTGACAAAAACATGCTTTGAGAGAAAGACCAGATGTGCTGGTATCTTGAGTATACTTGCCATGGAGCATGGGGTAGAACCTCCCCGGCACAGTCCAGAGCCACTTGATTTGAAACTCCAGTAGGTTACTCCTCCTTGTGACCTTAGGAGTAACATTTCTTTTCCTATGCTACAGGGACAGTGCATCAATATGATTGGAATCCAGCCTGGCAGATACCTGTATTGTGCTGAGTGCAAATGAAAGCAGCTCAGTTAAAAGAACAGCTAAGTGAGAGGGTGACAAAAAGACTTAGTGGTCAGAGTTGTCCTAAGTTCTGTGTTAGCAGTGAGAGTGGTTATCAGCCTTTTGGTAAAGGAAAAAAAAATTGCAGCTTTTCTGTCCAGTCTAGAAATCTGCCCCAACCTAATGCAAGCAGACAGGTTCAGTGCTACCTCAAATTATTTTGCCTCGTCAGTGAACTGTGGTGTTTGCCTGTTCATAAATACTGTGGACACCTTATTGTCTGCTCCACTGCCATCTGACACACAAAATTGAATCAAATACTCACTATATCCAAGTTGTTGTCAGATATCAGATACAAAAATAAGCCTGCTTCCCTTTGTATTTTAGCTATCGTGTTTTGTTATGTCAGACTCTGGGATCATACTATGTTTGACTGGGTCTCTCCGAAAAGAACCTGAGTGATCTGCAATTTATGCTGATTTGAGTGAGACAGCAGTTGGTGGACAGCAGGTAATTGAAAGTTTGCAAGGCATTATACCTAGCTGTCAGCACAGCTCTGGATTTGCATAATTGTTTAAACCATCAATGAGAATTGTTACATTTAATTACATCTTATTTACAGGGGACTTGCTGCAATATTTGATTATATCTGAGAGAGTGTTGACTGAGGTACAAAAAACCTGGACCTGTGGAGAGACAGGAACCAGCACATGAGAAAGATCATTATAAATTGGCTAACTAATAATTATTTCCTTCTTTCAGAAATACTTCATAATAAGATATCCTTAAAGCACTAGAAATGATAACCATTCAAGCTTCCCACAAGTGCATTGCAACAGGAGTGAAGATTTGTGTAGAGAATATAGGCATGACAGGAAATAGACAGCTCACGGCTTTCTTGATTGCTATAGGACAAGCCAGGTGAGATTTTATTTCAGTTAAAGTACCTTAGAAGTGCAAGGGCTTCTGTGCAGAGGTAGCACAAGAACCTGCTGATCATTTAGGATGGCAAAATTTAAAATATACATATAGGCCAGGAAGCCAAATTGCACAACAGACTTCTTGGAATGCCTTCCATTTTTAAAAATGCAGTCCACGGTGCTTTCCAATACATGGCAGTTGCACTTCCACTTTCTCCTGGGAACATTATTCTTCATAAGGTACCTATGGCCGAACAGCATTCAGAACCTTTCATTCCCATGGTCTGTATTCATGTAGAGTATGTCCTGCTTTGTTCACTGTTATGAATATTCGCATCAGTATTTGGTTTTGTTCACACAAATGTTTGTGAAACTGCTGCTTTATTTGAATAAAACTTCTTTGTGTGAAAAAAGAAAAGGACTTGAACAAGAACATTAATCTTTTGCTACTCAGCATTCAGTGTTCTCGTCTTGGAGAACTGTCATTCATCCAATTAGGTGCAGACACAATATTGCACGATTCAAGCAAATGATTACTCCTTAAAAAACTACCCAGGGAAACAAGCTGTTCACAAACTCTCCATAGGCTCACCTGCAGCACACAGAGAAAACTGATGGAGTTCAATGGGATTATGGGGAATATGAAAAGCTAAACATGTGTCTAAGTGTTGTCAGGATCAGGGCTGATGCACACATCCACCACCATCAGGAGCAGCTTGTGAATTATTAATGATCAGAAAAATTGCCTAAATTAATTGGATAATTTATTTGTAATGAATAATTCGCGCAGCTCTGTTCCTGAATGTCTTTCTGCCCTTGAATAAAGCAGTTTGGTAGTGCTGCCTGCCTCTTGTTTCGAATGTAGTTAAAGCTTCAATTAGGCTTGCCTACATTGAAACTTGACATACCAGTTTCTTTCACGTATTTGTACAGACAGAGAAGCAAGTCTGTATTTGGGTTGTATTTTTGCAGGGTTTGAAGTCTTGTTCAAAGATCTTGAAAAATTGAATGACTGAGGACATAGACTGGAATTCTGCCCTTCAGTTTATGTGCAAAATCAAAAACATGCAAAGTTTGGTAGTATCTGAGCTTCATCTGATAAGGCATACATTAAAGTATAAAAAGAAAGCCCAGAAATAGGAGACTTGTCAGTTTGAATGTTAGTTAAATAAGTACATAAGATAAACAGTTCAGTGAGGGTTATGCAGCTGAATTTTCAATCAGGATGCACAAAAGGCTGTTACAACAGCATCTTCCATTACCAAAAGCATGTAGTATTTGTTGCCCCGAGTAGCAGGCATACTTTACAGAGGAAAATCTACCAGTTTTAACAAATCTTCCTTTTCAAATTAAATATTATTATCCAACTCAGAGCACCAGGAATCCCCCTCACACCATGCTCTTTTAAAAATCCAATATCCAGCAGTTTTTGGAGTTCATCTGCAACTTAATTAGCACTGAAAAGCCTTTATTTCACAACTGTTTATTTCATACCTGAAACAGGTGCTGCACTCTAATAAATTTAGTTAAATGCATCCCTCTGTTTATTTTTAATCTTAAAATAAATTACTGTTGCCATTCTGTTTAATATAATTGGATGAATAGCTACCAAGTTTGTGATACCACCATCTCATTTCCACATGGTACAATACATTTTTAAACTATTTTGCTTTATTATAGTACTAGGTTTGAAATAATAAATTTTGAAATAACTGGCCCAGAAATTCAAGACAAGCTTACCTTTTAAAAAAAGCAAAGAAGCACTTGATGATTAGGTGGACCAAGGTTCTCACTGCCTGTATCTCTGTTGAAGAGAGCTGCTTCCACTGCTGGGAGAAGGTGTATTGGGGACACAGGAGACAGGCAACAGGGCAAGAGCTGAATGCTGAGGACAAGCCAGTGACTGCCTGGAAAAGTTACTCTCTAGAGTGAGATAGGGTAAAGGTGAAGGGTTGACCTAATCAGGGAATAGGTTTAAATGGTATCTGGGAGGGAAAAAATTTGGCTGTGGGCAACAGAGAAGAGGAAAAGAGACAACAGCTTGTAATGCACCAGTGCAAACACTTGCACTGGTGTGTTACAGAGCTCGGTGAAGAATGTGGAGAATCGCTGAAGATACTGGATAGGGAAGCTTGCTTGGGGAGGCCACTCTGTGTGTGTGTATGTGTATGTATATGTGTATATATTTATAAAAAGCATGTATATATATGTGTGTGTATTGGGGGAATTTGAACATTCCAGATTTTGTAAGGTGCAGCACTGCAAGGCATAGACATCTTCTGTTCTTCTCTTGCACAGAAGGAGCTGACAAACCAGGACAAGTGATCCAGACAGCAGGTTATCCATCCATATGCAGTTTGAGAGCTGTGTGTAAATCCTGGGTTAGCCAGCTGGCTGCAGCTGCGTTCCCCTCTAGGGTGACATGGGGCAAACTGCTCTGCTCACTACATCGTCACACAAGGTATGAAAAGGGAGGGCATGGCATGCTGCTTTCTCTTCCAAAAAATGGCATGTTGTACAAAATGGCAGCTAGGAACAACAGTGAACGCAGGAGATGTGGCACTCTGAATAGCCATAGCTTAGAGATGGGTGGAGGTGCATCTACATGGAGATCATCAGTGAAGCACCCTCTGTGGTTACAGCCCTACTCCATGGAACACTAAGGGGTCTTTTAAATGTGGTGCATAATCTTAGCTACAGACATAACTTGTCACAAATTAAAGGTTCCTCTTAAGGTTTTTAGGGCCTTCACAGGACTATTGGTCTCAGGTTTCTGTCACTAGAGAAGAGTCTCCTTTCATATCTACAGATACTGTATATGAAATTTAAGCATGACTGTTTATTGTGGTTTTTTCACATGTGTAATTTATCTGGATTCTGCAGGTATACTTTTTTTTACATTTGTTCTTTGGTGTTAATGTATTTTTTGTAGAATATGTGTAAATAGATATGAGCAAACTGTGTAAAAGTTATTCAGCTACCCAGTGAACCATGTAATCTGTTGATTCATAGAGACAACAGATAATAGAGTGAGATATTTGCTTTACACTGTCTGTGTAGTATCTAGGCACAGAGTCAATTTGTGTCCTGTCGGGGCATGTTGTACCACACTATATTATCGCTTTGAGGATAGGCAATTTGGGTAATGAATATGTGAGCTGGGTGGGGGTGGAGAAGTATATCCAATATCTACAAAGTGGAAATGTTGAACCAAGGTTTTGGCTTCATCCTCGTT
This sequence comes from Haliaeetus albicilla, assembly GCF_947461875.1. Taxonomy (NCBI): domain Eukaryota; kingdom Metazoa; phylum Chordata; class Aves; order Accipitriformes; family Accipitridae; genus Haliaeetus; species Haliaeetus albicilla. The sequence continues at coordinate 18,611,676 of NC_091490.1, read as the reverse complement.
AATTCAAAGCAGTATCATTACAGACAAGCTCTTTTGCTATCTTGGAAACGGTATTGTTAATTAGCTTCTATCTTCCCCTTTATCATCTCATAAAAATGGAAACAATGCACTAAACACTGACATTTTCTTTGTACAGCAGGTATGAGTAAAAATGTCATCCCTTTGGGAAAACACAATGGAAGTAAATGAGCATTTTGTGAGCAGGTGAAGGAAAATAGCTACTAGTTTCTATGCTTGATCCAAGGAACCATTTGACCAGGCTGTGCTTACGCTCGTCTACCTCAGCGGCCCATCACTATACTGCTGTTCCAGCCACTCCCAACAGCCCTGGGGTTGACAGCTGTGCAAATGAGCAGGACGTGCAGAGTAATGACAAATAGGCCACCCTCTGTCCACTCCCCAGAATATGCTTCACAGCATCAGATTTTTGCTTTCTTATTAATCCTTCTCTTAAATGATCTTGCAAGCTGTTGACATTTGTGTGACTTTTCCAGGAAAGTATCCCTGGATTCCTGACAGGTATTTGCAAAAAGGAATTCATGAAAGAGAGATGTTCCAGGACTGAACAGCTTCCTCCCCTCCAAACATCTTCCCTCATATATTGATGGTATGTTGTGCAATGCAGGAAACTGTGGACCTAGGTGCTATGTCAAGTATCAAAATGGGTTTAGCTGTGTTACTCCAGAACTCTGTCAGGATAATTTGCCCTTTTAGTATAGAAATGTAGTGGAGTGTGTTAATACGGTTAAATTGGTTCTCTCTGGTACTGGTGCAACTGAGCTTGGTTGAAGATGGCTCAAGTATTGCTATGCAGTCAGGGTAACAGATGAGTCTCATGGTCAAATATACAGGCAATCCAAATAAACCCGCAAACTGTATTCTATGTAACCATTGTAATGGGAGTCCCTATAATGTGTCAAGCTGAAATTAGCTCCATCCCCTCCTCTTCCCCATCTTCTGATCCTGCCATCCTCACCTGGAGTCATTCTTGAGATTTGAAGCCTGCAGAGGAGAGTGGGAATGAGCTATCCACCCACACTGCGGGTGACTGTCACATCAAGGAAATCTCCATACATCAGACATGAAGCCAAACAGCAAAGGCTTAAAAATGGAAAAGCTGGGTGAAACAAATAAAAATCTTCCTTCTTTTCTCACTAATGGTTGGTGATTTGTCCATAAGCAATCATTTCACTCCAGATTTTATAAGGCGCCTGCTTCTGACATCTTGGTTGGCTTCACTTAAGCAAAATTCGTCTCAACTTAAATAGAAGTTTTACTTGAATAAATAAAGACTGCAGATAGTCCCTTTATCCCCATGCCTTCCACCACATGCACCCAGGCTACTTTAGGTAGTACAATGGTACTTTTCAGGTAAGGCTGGCCAGCCTGCCCCCGTGTCCCAACCAGAGAGCTGCCCCTCTGAGTGTCCACGTGGAAGGGCTGGCCAGAGCAGGCACTCCTCTCCTTCCACACACCTGCCAAGTGTCACAGCCACCTAGACCATGCTGGGCAGTCACTGTCACAGAAAAAGGAGGCAATGTGGTAAAAGTAAAGCTTAGTCATGATTCCTGCAGAGGTAGAGAACAAGTAGATTTTTTTCTCTAATTAATCCTATTTACTGTCTGTGCTGAGGAGCTCTGGTGAAGGAAAAGGTCGGCATTGTGATATGCATTGTACAAACACAACAAAAAAAGAGCCTGTATCTGCGTAGGGGCCAATTAGTGCCTGTGACACTCAGTACGAGTTTTTTCCAAGACACCTCTCAGCCATGGGTGCCAGGTGAATTCAGCTTCTTTGTATGCCTCAGACTAGAAGACGTCTTGGAACAGAGCATACAAGGAGGCAGGTTTTGATTGCATTAGAAACTTTAATTCTCATTTTCTAGCTTCTTATACATCACATTTCCTCAGCAATGCCTCATACTGCTAGTTATTGCTAAAACATCTCTGGGGATATAGCTTGTAGCTACGTTTGTTCTCAGCTCCTGGTAATGTGTTGCAATGTGAGAACGTACTTCAGTCTCAAAGTATGATGAGGCAACTTGATGCTCATCCATCAGAGCTTAATGCAAACAGGGTCAGGGTGAGCTTTCAATGGGCCTGTATCACCTCCCTGACTGGAACCAGCCTTTCGCTACTCACCTGTTGTTCACCGTCTCCCGCAATCTCAGCAGCTGCAGTGGATCTTTGGACCCAGTTGGAGTAGTTGTGTCAAGGCTTTCATTTAGGCCAGGAAACTACCCCTGAGTTGTCCTGAGTTCTCTTGGGTCAGGGCCACCATGTTGAAGCATTGTGCATGTAATAAATAAAACGGTCTAGGGAAAACATGTTACTCTTGCTTAGGGTCATCCATTTCTCTTGAAAGAAAACATGTCCTTGAAGGAGATGAAGGTCTGTATGTCTCAATTTTAATTGCACCCCATGTTAGTGCTGGGATGACTACCCTGACTATGAAGGACCTTCTCCTGATGGGGGTCAGGACAGAATCCACTGTGCTCACAGCTTCCCAGCTGGGAAGATGTTGCTGCCTTGCTTGGCTTAGCTATTCCAGAAAAGCTTAACAGAATGGCAACTTCCCTGCCATCCCAGTACACAGATCTCTGTGTATGGTATACACAGGAGCACTTTGAAAGAGAAGTTAGAAAATGTCATGTGTATTGTGTACTATAAAAATTTCAGTTTATCTTGCATGTATTTTTAATGGCAGCCACTTTCCAACTTCCTTTTGTTCGATACAAACAGCAAACTTGTTCTTGAAGTAAATACTGGTTTAGTCTTCTGGTTTTTCCCCTTTATTTCATTTCAGTTTAGTTTAGTTTAGAGCTTCTGCCTGAGCAGCCAGGGAATATATATAATAGGGCATGAATACATTCTTAGAAGTATTAGAACAAGTATGGAAACACAGAGCCCTTAGTGACCTTGCTAGTCCTCTGCTGATCACTTGTGTTTGTTGTTGTAGGAAGGCAAACATAAGTATAGAAGTGTTATTGAACAGAAAACCCTTCAAAAATTTCACCAGTCTTTTGTATTCAAGTCGCAGAGCAATGGGGGGCCGCCCTGCTCAGAAAGCATACTTATGCAAGTATTAAGAACTGGCTGAGATAAGAAGTAAAGCTTAAGAGACCTTCATCATTAGCTGCTAGTGGTGGAGATTAGTGATCCTACTACAGGATTACAGATGGAAAGAGTGCTAGTGTTGGTTAATTGTTCATTAATGCTTGTAAAATAAGATAGCAGTAGTAAAACTTGCTATTGTCTGCTCTCTCAAAGTAAAACAAAATTGGATCTGCTTGTCAATAGCTGTATTGATGTTAACGGGAACATGTTTAACAGATCATTTTACAGTGTAAACTGCTATCCAGCTTTTTCATCATTTAATTAGACACTATTATCCTAATAAGAAATAATTTATGTTTTAGATAATCTGTTCTCTACACACGAAAGTTTTATCCTTTTAATTAGCAATGCCTTCACTAGGGTGCTTTTAATATTTCAGAGTTTGCATATAAATCTCAGGTGGAACATTACCTCCCTGTAGCCTCATGGATTTATTTTATTTACAACGCCTTTAGAATTGCCATACTTTCCCACCAGTGCTTTGCTGTACCGTTAGGGAATGGCAGCTGCGGTCCAGGTAGCAGAATCCCTCTCTCAGGTGCAGCCCAGGATTATGCAGACTTCTGCCGGCAAAAACCTGTGAATGTAGCCCTGGGAGCAGGATGTGCGTCAAGGAGAAGAAGTGGCAGCTTTGACTCCGTGTCTCCTGAGGGGCTGCCATGCCACATGAAGCAGGGCCATGCTTGCTGCAGAGGGCTTATGCTTGTCCTCTGTGTTGGTGGGATGCTTAGTCCAGGCTGCAAGATAGATCTCCCAGAGGTGAGGAGGTGGTGTGGTGGCTGCCTCCCCATGCAGACATGCCTGTTCTGTGAAAATCCAGCTGGTGGCTGGTCTATGATACCTACTAGCCGGGAAGGTGTGCAGGCAGCCCCCTCTGCACTGCCTGCCCCAGAGAGGGCCCAATTCTCTCCTGTACCTCCCGTGGTGCCCCCAGCATTGCTCTCCAGTGGGAGCTGTTGGTGGGTGCCCAGTGCAGGGACTTGCAGTGTGTGCTGGACTGGCAGGAGTGGGACTGCTGCTCCTGGGAGCCATGACTCTTTCCTCCCACAACCAAGTGGGCGAGCAAGGATCCTGCAAAGTGTACTGTGAAAAAAAAATGGCCTTTTGACAAAGACAAACTTGAAAAGAAAATGAAACCCTCCCTTTTTATTAATAAAAATAAATACTAATCCTGGAAACAGAAAAAACATTTTCAATGAGATGTGTGTGGAGGATTAGTGTTTTCACAAAAAATTACTTCACAGCAAGAAATCTCAGCTGTCCAGGAAATAAAGGTATGTGTTTTAAAGGCACAGGTAAACTCTGCACCTTCCAGGTTACTTCCCTGTAGGCGCTTAAGCGTGGAAACTAAAGACTCTGGGTCCTCACAGAGGACACACCCTGGGAGACTTCATCACACCCTCACCAGATTTTCCTCCGTGTGTCTTGGTCAAGGATAATGGTACAGCCATTGCTGGAGATCATTTGCTCTGCCCTGATCTTGAGTCTGCTTTATTGGTCCCTTGGCAGCAGTCAGAGGAGCCTGAAGGGCAGCTTGAGCTTAAGCCAGATGCCACTGGCCCTGAGGGACTGCTGCATCATCCAGGCACTGACAGGGCGCTGAGGAGTCCTGGCCAGGGTCCCTATGCAGGCAGGAGTAATGTGTGGTGGTGTGAAAAGCTGCCGTGCTCTGATAACTGGCCTGAGAGGGGATGCACGTATGAAGTAACAAATGCAAACACTTCTGCTCAGTGCCACTAACCTATCTGCCCCATCATCAACTTATGTCAGAGACCACGTGAACCACCATATCGGGCCTCCAGTGGACAGGTCATTTATGGCTTTCCCTTGATCATCACCTGCAGCCTTGTCTGTCAGAACAAACAAGCGGGGGCTGAACTCTGGATGTATGAGTTGCCCCATGGAGAAATTTGAATGCAATGATGTCTCTGTCAGTTGATAAGAAGTGATTCTGCTGGTTAATTGCCTCAAAAGTGTTAACCAACAGCTCATTAGTCTTAAAGATGCAAACTTGGTAACCCTTTTTATGTGGCATGGAATGAGAAGTGAATAAATAATTGCATGCTGAGACCTGCCACTGAGAGATGTAGGATGTTGGTTTAAGATAAAGAAAAACAAAACCTGACTGAAATATTTGGGAAGATGCAAAAGATACAAGTCACAACCTCAGTTTGCAATACAAACCCAAGCCCAGCTTTTCTGTAATGGCTATTTTGACAGGAGTAACAAGTAATAGCCCACTTGTCTGTGCTGAGAGTTAGCCTCAGTACAGAAACAAAACCACCCTGCTCTTAATTTAGTAATTAAAAAAGAATACCATAGAGAGGTTGAGTGGGAGATTGTATCAAATGCTGGAGCTTTCCTTATTGCTCATCTGCTTATCCTCTCCTACACTTTATGGGTGCTTCTTCAATCACTACAGCTATAAATTACCTTCTTGGCAAACTGCCCTAGATCTGGTTTGGGCAGAACCTCTGGGCCTGGCAGTAACTGTTCAGTTCAGGCCATTCAGCAGTGGTATGGCAGGCAAAGAAAAATAAAGAAATCATTACTGTGGCTTTGTTAAACTGATGGATATCTATGGATCTGGAGCACAGCCCTTTGGCTCCTCCAGTGACATTAAGGGATGTGTAAATAGGATACACCACTGTGTGGTAGCTGCTGCTTAAAATCAAAGCATGAGCAGCTGGACAAACATGCCTTGTAGCCAGATAATTTAAGGAAAGCAGAGTGCTACATGGAGGTGTCCAACTTGGGGACATGGCAAAGTACTTTTGTTTGAATTTGAAGTGTACATTAAGATGTCCTTATATGGAAGCACTGAGATTGCAGATGATTAGAAGGAAAAAAAAGATTCATTCCTGGTAGAAATTCTCCGAACAGCTGCAATTAACATGTAAACGAGGTGCTAGAATAACTGTGTGTGATGCTGGTAGAGACCTCCAGGAAGAAACTCTTGGTCTGTACTAAAATAAGTGAACAATGAAGCCCCTCTGTGGCTAGATGAGAGGAAGCGTCTGAAGAGGGGTCTTGCCATTCATTCTACCTCATTACAGGTACCTGACTGATAGCAAGGCTGTGTCTCAGTGCAAGCAGCTCATTAGTAAGAGAAGACTCTGACATTAGTTCAGATGTTGATCGACGTGACTGGTAGTGTGAAGTCTGGATTGCATTGTCAGCCAGAGCTTTATCATCAGCATTGCAGCTTGGTGGTTTATCATGGAGAATCAGTTTAGGAAGAGTGTGTTAAACTATTTGCCAGGAGGTTTAATACCCACCCAGCCATTATCTGATAACATGGACCAGTGTGGCTTCCTTTACCTACCATCTCATAAAAGGCCAGGTGAAAAGATCATGAAGAGGCAAGGCATATTTCCAGAGCTGCCTGTTAGAGCCCGGGCCCTGCTCAACAGCATGCCGCGTGTGACGTCAGAGCAACTGTTTGAAAGTTAGGTCACGGCAGTGCACACGTAGGTGCCAAAAAGATGCCCACATGCCCATGTAGCACGTGTCAGTGCAGGTCTCTGGTGGGACTAATGTATCACTGTTATTATCCACGCTTTTGACGTAATGCCATGCAACAGAAGGGAAAAATCTTGCATATCTCAGTTCTCCACTGGAGCATTAATGGCAATTTGCAATTGTTCTGCATTAAAATCTTATCAAGCACAATGCGGCCTTCTGGGGCTTTGTTCTTAGTGTGCTCTGGATTACCCTGCCCGCACGCAGCTCCGTTTCCACTGCGGCTAACAGTGGTCTCCATGGCTGCTCTGGAGGAACATGACAACTGTCTTCATGCAGTGTTTTCCTCAGCAAGATCTTTTTCCAGCTCGCCCGTTCTAAAGAGTTGATGGTTTCCTGTGACCTTTTGGACCTACACTTCAGTTTCTTGTATGCTACCATCGAGCTCCCTCTTCTTGCCTTGTTATGAGCCAGCACATGATGGATGAGCCCTCAGCATGCCTTGAGGTGCAGCAGGAGCAGTGGAGGAAGTAAAGACAGCAGATCTACTTCAGCAAATTAGCAGCAACAGCAGGCTCTGTTGTGGCAGTTCTGTTGAATGCCATCATTTTAACTGTTCACTATGGAATAGTTCCTAAATGGCATTTATATTTAAGTCAGTTTATTATATTATTCCAGCCATGCAAAGCTGTACTACAAATTTACCAGCTCAGGCACAAAATCTATTCACCCATCCTTTTCCAAGATGATGATAATGGACCCCCTCCCTTTTTCCTCCTTCTTCCCTCAAATGATTATATTTTGCTTGCCCATCAAAATAAATCACTCATCTTGGGTGAATAAAATTTTGCAACGCTGCAGTATGCAGGATGACACAGTTTGTTTGGTTTTGGTTTTTGTTGGTTTTTTTTTTTTACCTCTTTTGCCATTGCTCTCTGCAGAAGATTTCACGGTTCCTTGCTTAATTTTTGTATGCAAACCATCTTACTGAATTCTGACACACATCACTGATGCAACTCTGACAATACAACACCATTTTTCTTCTACAGTGAATACTTTTGACACACTTTTCTGATTATTTCTTAAATTAAATCAAAAAAGTATATAGAAAAGGCATGGCTTAGCTTGAGCTTTTCTCTTTGTGCCCCCACTTTCAAAATCCGTCCTCTGTTTTTTGCGCTCGATGGGCATTTTAACCAAATAAAATGGTTCCAACCGGCATTTCATGGTGATGGTTGTACGCTGACCAGCATGCCCAGCACAGGGCACTGACATGTGCCTGGTTTAAAAGGAGCAACCTCCCGCCTGTGGGTCCGCCTGACGGAAAGGGCTGATGGCAGCCGGCCAGGACGTATCCTGCTCCTGCCTTCCCTGGGACTTCAGGTACCTCAAAATCAACACAAAGCGCTTAACCATCGCCTGCTTGTCAGCGGCGCGCTGCGGCATGTGAGGGGATGTGGATGGGGGTCTCTTTCACTGACGTGTTTCAAAAGGAGCAGCACGAAACCTGCACTACTGCCAGCGTTTCCGGGTGTCCTATGAGCTGCCCGCCCTGCAGGTCTTCCTGCAGGAGGAGTTTTTCTCCCTTTTGTGAAGCAGCTCACCACAACAGACCTCCTTCCAACATTTGCCCCAAACCAAGGGGCGAGCATGGATGCGGCTGCGCGTTCTCCAAAGGCATTGTTTTGGGCACTTCACCTGCTTCCTTTCCTATTAAAAAAATCAACATGACGCTTGCAAAGTGGCTCTTTCCCCCACCCCCTTACCACCTGCATTGTCAGAGGAGCCAAAAATCAAAAATAAAGTAATCAGTTATTTTAAGCCAAAGCTTGAAAGGGTATTAATTCAATGGGATAAACTGCAGTTAAGAAACTTTTATCAAGCAAGCTGGGTTAGGTGGTTAAAAGAAAGCAAAAAAAAAAAAACCCTAAAAAACATACAGTAGGTAGCAGTTTATGTGTCAAGAAAACTGAGAGAAATTTTGACACTCTGATGTCTAGCAGATAGCACTTAAATCATTTTTCTCCAAACTTCAGTCATAAAACTTCAAAGAGTTTTAGCCATAATACAAATTTTTAGACTAAGAAGCGGTGTTTGAAGTTATTTTATAGGATTTTGCTGTAAGGGCTCCAATTGATTTGTAGTAAGATAAAAGAAGAAAACTTTATTTTCGAAGCTTTGTCGGAAAAAGCTTAGCTTCCATTGGCCGTTTTGCCAATATGCCTTGAGGGGATGATGATGTCGACACGGATATTATATGCCTATACGAACTGAACTGAGTTTACACCTCCTGCTGTTTGTGTTATGGTTAAAATCTGTCACAAAACTGGCAGTGATTTATTAAATGTTTAATGAAGTAAGACAAAAACTTCAAGAACTACAAACAGAAAAGTAGAACATCACATTAAAGTATAATAATATAGGTTACTTTTCTGATTTTTTCATATTTCTTTTGCTAAAAATGTGAAAAACACAATTAGAAATCAAGGCAGTATCAAAAGATTACGGGGTGTCACAGATCAGTCTACCAAAGGTTGTGCTTCGCTCGTTCACTTTTTTCTTTCTAAACAGAGGGATGAAAAAAAGAATATGAAATAACAGTATGCTCACAAAAGAAACCAACCAACCCAAAGAAAAACCCAAGCCGGCATTATAAAGTATCAAGTCTCAGCCACAGAAAATTTTCCCTATCAAGTTTTCAGAAGAGCAGTATCAAATGTGACTCAGTGTTATTTCACTGTTACGGCATGTCCCAGTTAGAAGAAAATTCTGCTCTGCATTGCATGTTTAAATAATGTTTTTCTAATCAACCATTTTTAATTTTACCTAATGAACTTAATTGGAATTATTATTTATGTTAAAAATTAATTCCTGAATGCAAATCTCAAATTTATTTTATTTTCCAATAGCTTTTAGAAATTATTATTACTCCTGATACAGCTTTATGTTTTCTACATTATAATAAAAGACAATATTTGTATAAGCCTCCCGTCTGTTGGTGTATGTGACTATTAAAGCTGAGCAAGTGTACTCCTGCACTTTTTGGCAGAGATTATTTACATTTTCTTGTATAACAGAGACTTAGTCTATATTTTAGGTTTAATTATTTTTCATTGTAAAATGTAATTCCTGTTGTTTGACTTGCCTGATTATTTATGTACATCCTGAACTAAAAATTCATTAAACACAGCAGGAGGGGGTTTAAGATTACAAATCCATGTTTATTGTGTTATTTAACTCAAAGGACATCAGCCATCAATATATCCATACCAACACGCTAATTTACCGTGCGATTTATGGTGGACTTTGCCAGCGCTGTTATGCCTCATGAGCAGCTATAACCCAGGTTGCTCCTTAGGCTCCCTCTTCCCGGTTCTCCCTTTTGCTCAGAGACATTTTTCAAATCCAACATTTTCTTTCTCCAGGAAAGCCAGCAGAGCAACAGAAAGCAGCACTCCTCTCCAAGCCTAGCCTGCGGTCGGCTTTCTGCAAGTGTTTGTCCTGGTCTGTTCCGATTTCATGCTCGCAGGCACCCAGGGTACCAGCGTAACCCCCCAGCCTGCTGGGAATGACAGAGCCAGCTACCCAGCTTTGAGACACTTGGTTTACTTCTCCGTTTGGCAACGATGGGAACCTTAATTTGTTAAATAAAGAAGGTGTTCACGCAGCGTAGTTAAGCACAACAGCCAATGTCATTGCCAGACCCCTCCTGCCATAAATGACTGGACCTTTTTTTTTGCCTTCCCACCCTATGCAGCGGCCCAGGGTTTGGCTCCATTTGCAGGGGTTTTGGCTCCCATGCTGAATTGAAGGTCCATGGTTTTAAACTGCATTTTTGTCTCCTTTGGGATATTGGTAAATCAAATTAACTGCAATAAACCCGGGAAGTCCCCCTTAAAAAACAAAACAAAACCCAGTAAACAATCCTTTAATTCTTCGTCTGCTGCTGCTTTTTGCCTGCTTCGCCAGGTGAAGAGCTGGGTGGCAGTTTGCCTACAAGCGCTCGACAGCCCGAGGGCTGTCACAGAGGAGAACTACTTGAGCTACTTATCAGGTAAGTTCAGAAGTTGGAAGAAAAGCTTGTAGTTGCTCATTTTTGCCCTCACTACTGGATGTCACTGCCTATGGCTAGTGCAGAAACATTCAAGGGTGCCATAATGCAGCACACCAAAAAAAGGCAAATGACATTGGAGATATCCTTAATCCCTGGCCTTATATAAACTAATCTGCAGGGGGTTTGAAACAGGTTTATTCTTTCAGCTAGTTTTTAATCAAGTGAGTCTCATATTCCCTGTAATATATAAACGAGCATACCATAACTCATACTTCTTTTTTTTTGCTTAAAGGGCAAGACATAAATACTAGCCGCATATTTTTTACTATCACGTCTGATTTCTTTTCAGCCAGCTATGTGTTGTCAGAGGTTTTTCCAGCACATAAAACAATGGCAATTGGCTCCAGGTGACTATATTCTCTTATTTTTTTCACCCCTAGTGTTTGTGTTTGTGTAATATAAACTTGCTTGTGTCCCCATTTCCAGTCTTGTATTTCTGGGAAGCAATCTTTATGGTGGCTACGTCTGTCTCTCTGGGACTCTCCTTCAGAGACACTGGAAAGAAATGCAGCATTTTAGACTTTATTTCCGTATTTTAAATGGATTTTAAAAAATATTGATAAATGCTTCCTCTGCTTCCCCTGGCCCCAGCATTTTTAAAAATACATGTCTTTGTTGATGTTAAAGGACATTGCTACGAAAAAGGATTTCCGGACCCCTCAGGTCCCGACAGAGATCTGGAGAAGCTAGTGCCAACTTCACGTTTCTGAACTATAGGACCGCCCCATTTTGTAACCCAGGACACTCACAGACTATGGCAGAAAATAGAAACTATCATCAATTTGTCTTCAGTCTCCTAGAAATTAGTACAGAGAGCCTTTCGTCCCTCTTGCAAAAGAAAAATGTGACACCTGCTTCTATTAAAAATGTATGTCCTTAAAAAGAAGAGAAAGGGAAAAGCCTGATCCCGGGGCAGGCAGTTCTGTGTGGCTCAAGAGGTGGAGAAAACCTTAACCAAAGCCTGGTCTTAGAGCAGGAGTGCTCTGCGTGTGGCCGTGCAATGCAGCGTGCCTTCAAATTCAGGCTTTCAGTTGGACTCTGCAGGATCTTTATAATTGTTTCTTTGCAAAATAAACGGTATAGTGTGTACGCAGCCTACCGCGCGTGAGAGCTGTGCTACAGCCACGAAGGTAACCCACCTCCACCGAGGGGCAGCCGCTCTGACCGTGCTTTCATAAACTCAACCCGGCGTTATTAAACCTGTAAACCCTCCATCGTGCGCACGCAGGGATCCTTCCCTCCAGTTTAGTCCCTGGGACATCTAGTGGTGGGCTCCCAAATAGCACCGGGGCACTCGGACCCCTCGGCCGCAGCAGGGTGCAGGATGGGGCCCCTGGGCTGGGGTAAGGCTTGGTGCCCGCTCAGGACAGGGGAGGGTCAGTGCAGGGGGGAATCAAGCCCCAGCATCTGCCAAGCCGGATTCCTCCGGCATTGCTCTCCTCCTCCTCACGCGCAGCTGGAGCTGGAGCTGGAGCTTGGATCTACAGGCGAGCTACCGAAAATGCAACCAGGCGGCTCATGTGCCTGGGCGCTGAGACAGCCTCTGACATTACTGGGAATGAAGGCCTGTGGTGTGTTGTTGTTGGGGACCTTGTTAGGTGGAAAATAACATCAGGAACATTTGAAAGAACACAAACTATATATGTGATGCAAAAAACAAGGTCATTAGGGGATTTGGACTTTAACCTGAGCATTTTCCTTAGGAGGGTTTGTTTGGAATGCAGTTATTTACTGGGCTCTTTATGGAAAGCATGGTCCACCAGTAATGTATGTGGGGAGCCACAGACACTTTGATAGTATCCTATCTGGCCTATTAAAGTCCTCAGTCCCCCTCTTTTATTCTATACTTCATATATCTATTTTTAAGGAATGTAAAATTATAATGGGACAGGAGACATCGTAGCTTTCCTGCCCATATAACCTTGTAGAAATCTCAAATGGCGGTGTATTTGCCTAGTCTATTCTGCAGGGGGGACCTCCACTGCTCTAGCCTACACTTCTTGTCTACCTCAAACTCCTAGTCACTCTGAAGTTTAGATGTGCAAGGTGTTCAGTCCCAGCCTATCTTTATAAAATAACAGCAAAGTGATCTAGCAGCATTCATTTCCTCAAAATCTAGTTTCCCAAAAGAGCTCCTGCTTATTGGAATGGATTTCAGAAATCTACAGAATCGTACTTCTCAAGGGGAGATTTTGTATAATTACAGACATGAGTCCTGTGATGTGTCCATTAGCAGGTTAATGAGGTAGTAATGAGTAAAATGCCAAAGGTTGTCATAGATTTGTTTCAGCATGAAACGAAGCTGAGTGTTAAAATGTGATTTCTCCATGCCAGGATACCTGAGTGCACCCTGTTAATTATTGCTAAAAGAGCTGGCCTGTGTCTCCTGATTAACAAACAGACAATTCCTTCAACAGGACAGCCTTTCTCTGAGAGGTGTTGGGGTGTGTTGGCCGCATGCGGCCCCCCAAAGCTGCCCAAGGCTGGGCTCAGCGGAGGCAGACCTGGAGGCAGACCCGGAGGCAGACCCGGCTGGGCTGTGGGCTCCTGGACCCGACTCCTCTGAAAGGGATGCTGATCTGGGAAGAGAGCCATCCCACACCTTTTAAATGAAAAGATTCAGAGTACTCTTTCCTTCCAGGAAACCGTAGGATGTTTACTGCCATGCCTGGTAGAGTGTAGCTACATGATTTGACTTTGTAAGTGACTTCCATAGAATCACAGAAATCATCCTTTTGGCCCGTTAAGAGTCACACCTCTGTGTGGTATCATGCCACATCCTCATGGCGGGGACTACTGAAGAAATCATCCGATGGTGTTCCTGACAGGGACACTTGCCTTCCTGGGAGGAAAAGGAAGGGCTTGAAAAAGACACGATGTGGCTTCCCAGCCTCAGGTCTACAGAAAAGGCACTAATCCTGCATGGAGGCTGGATTATCTGCAGGATTTGCTTGGGAACCTTCTGCTATTAGCTCCTCGGCTGTCAGTGCACTCTGCTCTACAGAGCGCTGACTTCTGCACAGGTACCTATGCCTTCTGTACTAGCATCACCCTCGAGGCCCCTCGCTGCTAGCTGTGGGTCAAAGGGCTTTATAGCGCTCCTTGCCTGAGCCACACGTGCCTATAGCAGTGATGGCAAACTGTTTGCACTTAGAAAAGTTTGGACTGGCAAAAGAAAATAGGATTTAAAAAAACATAATGAGCAGCCACCACCAAAAAGAGTGGCCCTACCTCAAATGTTGTTATTGCATGTGCATACTGTATATTACTGTTATACTGTAAGAATAAATAGTTACATTCACATCTTTCTTCCCTCCCCTGCTGGAAAAGACCCCTGAGCCTCCCATGAGCTGAGGGAGAACTGGCAAAGCCAACCACCAGTTTCAAAACTATGCAAAAACTCTGTTTCGGTGCCGGATCCCTGTGACCTTCCTACCACCACCCAGGTGGTACTTCGAGCCAGCACACTCCGTACTCAGACCCACAGCACACCAGCCCTCCACAGCTACCAAGGCACATACATATACCCCAAAAGGTATGGGGACTCCAGCAGCTTCATTAAACTTCAGTTAATGCAATAACAGAGAAGGGTTCATTTTTCTGCACTGACAGATATTGAAAACACATTCTGAAACTTCAAAGGATTTTACAACACACAACTGTCTGTTTCCAGCCAGCTGTGGTTACAATCCCAGTAACAATGTCAGAGCCACAGGTGGAGAGCACTGACCAATGATTTAAGTCAATATACATGGTATCAATGAAGGTGTTGCATAGGTTTTTCTCAGGGAAGCAAAAATTCACAGTTTGAAGGGTTCTGGTTAATCCGGTGCTTGCCCTGAATTCAGGAACTCAGGGGCATCAGTTTGAGATGCCATAATTTGTAATAAGCATATTTGAGAGTGCCTCAAAATCTTACATAAGACGATGCATGTTTCTATGAGAAGTGTTTTGTTCCTCTTGTAGGCTTTTATCTGGCTAAATCTGCTCAATATATTAATGAAATATAAACTTCAAAGCTGATCTCGCGGTGTTCATTGACCAATAATAGCTGATGCTCAAGTATCCTCTCTTCAATGCATGGTTCTGTTTCCTGTGTTGCACAATACATAACCAAAAGGGATCTGTAATTCATCTTCTTAATATTATCTCTAATAAATTTTTGTTCAATTAATTTACCTACTTATTGTTTATCTGTTTCAAAGAACTCATGTTTAAAATCATGATTTGTGTATAGCTTTACCCCCACGAAATCCAGCTGGAGCCGCTGTCCTTTTGGGAGTTACAAAGTCCAAGACTGCGTTTCTCCCTTCTTATTGGGAAGCTCCTTGTTCACTGTCTCCATAAGCTGTTGATCCTGCGCTACATTTCAGAGGTAAAGTTAATCTCATATCAACAGCTCATTCGTATCAGCCCAGAGCATCCATGCAAACAGCCGCCAGCCCTCGTTCCCACATCTTCGTGAAGGAACTGCCCCATTCAGTCATGGTTGTCTTTGGCGTCCCTCCACTGTCAATAGGAAGAGACAGATGTCTCAAGGCAGTTCCTCCAGGAGCTGGCCATGGGCCTGTTGGGAAGAGGACATGGATAGCAGCGCACAGCAGTTCAGTGCTGCGTGTTCCAGGTAGACTGCAGGTTAACCACAACGCTGGGTATTGCACAAAGGAATGTGCGTCACAAGTGCCGCCCCTGTGAAGGCACTGTGCGTGTGATGTAGCACCTTATCTCGACTGCGTGCGGGCAGCTGGAGCGCCCAGGACTTCCTAAAGACCTGTGATGAGAAGGGGTGAAAGTCACACCAGGACAGGTGGGAGGAACCTGGAGGGGCCTCCCTCTCTCCATTGACTATTGAGGGAACCTCAATTGCTACTTAAGACCAAATACCTGGTTGCAAGTGAGATGAATTCTCCCCAATGTCACAAGCACATGAACTCGTCACAAGGGTGAGAGTTTGCGGAGAGCCAGCTCTTCTGCTATAATTGCCTGCATCCCCCGTAGATTTGCTCTTTGCTCTAATTTGCTCTTACCCCCCGTAGATGCAAAGTACCTTACTCCTCAGAGAAAGTTAACCTTGCATTTACCACAGTAAGAACTTGTACACGTGCAATTACTGCCAATGCACTGTAAAATTATCCCCTAGCTGTCTCATGGTATCTTATTCAGGTGCCCGTACCTTTAATCTTGGTGTCTCCTGGCTCCCAGTTTTGCTAATACTCTCCCTCTTTTGCCTGCCACAGTTCACTGAGGCTGTGTACAGGTGTTAGATCCACCTGCACGAACAGCCTGAGGCTTCGGTCTTATCAAGTATAGAAAAACCTGATCCCTGTCTGTGCAATCCTCCACTCTAAATTCCTGCTGGCAGTCACCTGGTCTCTTCACTTCCAGTTACAGGTCTGAGCTAAAGCCCGCTGAGGCTGTGGGAGCCCTTCCATTGATTTCCACGAGCTCTGGATCACTATTCCCTCTCAGCCACATATGTAGACAAATATCTGAACACCTTCACCCAAGTAGTTCAGATAGTCAGAGTACTATTGTATTTATATATGCCTTAAAAAGGAAGACATTTAGAGACATTATTTATTCTATTTCATGATTAAAACCAAACCGCTCCCTTCTATGTGATTGGAAAAGGCTCAGAAGACATCTATTTACCAATTTCCTACTGGTAACATCACCTCCACAGCAATAACTAAATCACCTTCATATTCCTCTCGGGGAAGCCATTAAGCCTAGAAACATGCTGGTTTTGGCAATACAGAAATCAAAGTGGTAGCACAGCAGAGAAGATCTGTGTTAAAGAACAAAAATCCACAGGCTGCTTCAAATATCAACAAGGAACCCTGAAATTTTCTATCAATTTCTTTTCATGGCCTTGTGACATTTTCAACTAAAAACTATATTGCTTAACATCAAGGCACTTTGAGAGAGCTTCAGTTGGAAAAGGTAATTTTTGAGTGAGACTCAGCAGAAAAAGGTAATTTTTCAGAGAGGTTCACTGGAAAAAGGTAATTTCAGAACCAATTGCTGCATTCTTTTGCTGTTATTTTGTCTCTTTTCTAAGTAGCCCTAATGTCATTCATGGGCACACTATGTCAATACATCAGTACTGGCTAAGTCGTTTGTGCAAAGTAAGTTTACAGAAACTGTAGCTTTAGGCTATGTTATTCCAGGACTGTGAAGATCAAACAATGCAATTTCACTTGGAAGTTTCATCAATTTTGCATCAATGTTGATGCCAGAGCAGGAGACCTGCTCACAGAATCATAATTTCATCCTGCTAAAACTTTTGTTTTTGATAGAGAATCTAATTTCATATGATGATAGGTTATGCAGTAATACCTTGTATACATAATACCAGCCTACCAGAGCCATATTGCTTTGCTGTAAATTGAGGCGAAGGTAGAGAGGAATTTTTAATAGCTGATCTAAACCACATCAATTTATACTGTTTTGGGATACGAAGGGCAAAACCCCCCAGTTTTCGAATGCAGGTGTTATTATATGTTATTTGTACAAGTGGAAGAACAAGAACAACAGAAAGCCCAGAGCTTTCATCTGCTTATTTTCTGAAAGCTTTGGAAAGAGAGTCATGTATTTCAGCTTTAATGGCTTGAAACAAAAATCTCTGAAAATTATCAGGCCCCTCATACACGTATCCTTTGATTGTAGCTCTACAGAGAAATGAAATAACTCTTGCAATGCGAGACGCCAAAGTTGAGGTGTGCAAGAAGAAACATTACAAGGCCTCACATTTTTAAGTAAAATAGCAAGAATGATGGTCAAAGAGTTAATTCCACCCTTTCAGTTATGCCTTCCTGTATGTTGAGTATCAGATTTTCATTCATTTCTTCTTTGCTATCTAAATAAAAAGCCTATTCAGAAGAGTGTATTCAGTGTTTAGCACTTGCACTGGGCATCGTGCTGGGATCCTGCTCACAACACCCACCTTCAGCACCTCTGCAGTGAGATTTGCCGTGGCAGGAACATGCTAACCCAAAGGCCAGGAACTGTCTTCAGTTTTGAACTGCTCAACTTTCCAAAAAACTCTATATTGGCTTCCTGCAGAAACAGGTGCAGGTACATCCCTCAGCTCAGCAGCCACACGCAAGGCAGTAAACCGCTCACTCGTTGGTGAGGAGCTTTTCAGAACGGGGATGAGGGGGATAAATCCACTCCAAAGTCTCACACATCATTTAGAAATTATTGGTTCTATATCTCCTGCTATTTAGGTTCATATACAGCTGTCACAGTGGTTTCCTGGAAGCACACAAACACGGGCTTCCTTACACTGGGAGCTGTCAGGATATAGTATTGTAGTAGTTCAAACCCATTTTTGGAAGTTCAGCCTAGCTAAAGGCCATATTCATGAAAAAGTTATGTAGCATTTATAGATTTTTTTTTTCTGAAAACTACTCAGAAACATGTGGATGAACTTTTCAAAGTAAAGTATACGCTTTTCCAATCCATTACACTTCTTTTTTCCCCTGAGCGCCAGCAGCTACCTTTCTGCCACGCTCCCAAGGATACACAGGGCAAAAAGGGGGCAGGAGTCATCTCAAAATCTATTCCCTCCTTCAAACACACGAGCAGTTGTACAATTATTAAAAACAAACCTTCTGAAAAGACCGGTCCATAGTGTAGCCGGCACAGACCTGCTGCAGATCATGCTCTGGGCACTTACAGTACCCGAGTACGGTGCAACTCTTCCCCTATGCCGCTCTGTAAAGAGAAATGCATGCCCGACGTGCCCTGCACCATCCTGCCACCAAGAACACAGAGCAAAGTTCAAAACTCTTGCCTAAAAGAAAGAGAAGAGCCTGGAACTCCAGCCAGTGCTTAGGCAGAGGCATACTCCTTTTGTAAGCATACATATAATCTGCACCTTAACTGTTTTGGGAGGCATTTTCTGTTGTAGGGCTTGCTCCTTCCTGTGGCAAACAGCTGTAACACTGGGGTTCTTAGCACACGGAGTCTCTTCCTTCTACCCTTGCTTCTACTGTCCTCACATCAGGGCTTCGAGGGAAGGATTGCGATTGCTCGCTTCTTCCAGGACCATTTATATGTCAAAATAGGCTGTGTTCTTCTTTTCCTAGCTGTTGTTTGATTCAGATTACATACCTGTCTGCTTTATTTCTAATTTGAAGGATGACCATGCCTACCAGATCAGAAGAAAAAAATCAAACTTATCATTCCAGGGTAGAATTGAAAAATGCCCATTCAGAGTTTCAAGCAAGGTGGTAATTTCACTAAAAACAAAATTAAAAAATTTGCTTTAAGATGTGGGCTATGGCCTTAAGAGGTAGGAACATCCTGTGACTTGTTGCTGTTAACACCAGTGAGCACGGTGGGTGGCGAGCCTGCCCAAGGTCCACTCTCAAAAAATCCCATCAATAACACGGGTTTATTAGCAGAGCCTAATGCAGAGCAAGGAGAGGTGCCACCAAATGTAGAGCATCTCCATGGCTCCTGCTGCTCTCCATCTCCCCTCCCCTTGGAAAGGACAGCTTTTGCAGAGAAATCTTCCACCATGAAGTGAAATTTCCAGCGAGTGAAAGGGGGGCTTAAGGTTTGTCAGAGCTAAGGAGGACGAGTCCTCTGCGCTGTGGGAGCAGCGCTTGCTCGCTCTTTGGGTGGAAGAGCTGCATGACCTCCTGCTGCTGCTCTTGCCTGCATGGGCCAGAGTTGTGCTGTGTATTTGGGTGGTTGCCCATCTATCCGCAGCACATACCGTACACCAGTCGCTTGGCGGAGAGAACGAACACCGGGAGGACGATTGATTAGCCAGGGAGGGCAAAAGTCTGCAGCACAGACTTAAGGCATTTTATTTTTGCTTTCTGCTTTCTTTTTATCTCCTCTTTCTCATGTGGCTGGCTGGGCTCCCTTTATTCTGCGGCCATGGTGCTGAATGCTGATGAAAATGTGGCATTCATTTTAGGGGCAGTACATGCAGGCTGCGAGTGTCTGACCTTTAGGAGGGAAAACGGGTGGATACTGTAGTTTTACGGCTGAAAGATAATGATAATTTACCTCTTGACACTTATTTGGGTAAGGGATGTTGATATACAACTAGGCCTAATGTGTATATTCAAGCAGCACAAAGCAGGTGTCCAAGGGAGCAGTAGCACATGTCATTGATAGGTCCTTTGTGTTTTAATGTTGCCCTATTGTTATGAGTTTTTCCTCAAATCCTGATGCTAGTTCTAGGCTGTTGATAATTTGATACTACTCAATCTCAGATGTGATGCTATAAATTTAATCCAAAGATGGGGTCATCCTGGGACCAAAACTTTAGGTATTGGTGAAAAGTACTGTGCTGGTTTTGGCTGAGATAGAGTTATTTTCTTTCTAGAAGCTTGTATAGTGTTATGTTTTGGATTCAGTATGAGAAGAATGTTGATAACACACTGATGTTTTCAGCTGTTGCTAAGTAGTGTTTAGACTAAGTCAAGGCTTTTTCAGCTTCTCATGCCCAGCCAGCAGGAAGGCTGGAAGGGCACAAGAACTTGGGAGGGCCAGGGCAGCTGACCCAAACTGGCCAAAGGGGTATTCCATACCATGTGATGTCATACCCAGTATATAAACTGGGGGAGTTGGCCTGGGGGGGATCGCTGCTCAGGAACTAACTGGGCATCGATCGGCAAGTGGTGAGCAACTGCATTGTGCATCACTTGTTTTGTATATTCCAATCCTATTATTATTATTGTCATTTTATTACTGTTATTATTATCATTATTAGTTTCTTCCTTTTTGTCCTATTGAACTGTTCTTATCTCAACCCTCGAGTTTTACCTTTTTCCTTCTGATTCCCTCCCCCATCCCACTGGGTCAGGGGGAAACGAGTGAGCGGCTGCATGGTGCTTAGTTGCTGGCTGGGGTTAAACCACGACAAGCGCCTATCAAGAGTATATGCCGAAAGTTTCTCCAAACTGACCAGCGCTGGTGTCGTGGTTTAAGTCCAGCCAGGAACTAAGCACCATGCAGCCGCTCGCTTGCTCCTCCCCGCAGTGGGATGGGGAGGAGAAAATATAACCAAAGGCTCGTGGGTCAAGACAAGGACAGGGAAGGATCACCCACCAATTATGGTCATGGGCAAAACAGACTTGACTTAGAAAAAAACCCCTCAATTTAATTTGTTACCAATCAAATCAGAGCACGATAATGAGAAATAAAACCAAATCTTAAAAACATCTTCCTCCCACCCCTCCCTCCTTACCGGTTCAACTCCATTCCTGGTTTTTCTCCACCTCCTCCTCCCGCAGCAGCACAGGGGGATGGGGAATGGGGGTTGCTGTCAGTTCATCACATGTTGTCTCTGCCGCTCCTTCCTCCGCAGGGGCAGGACTCCTCACACTCTTCCCCTGCTCCAGCGTGGGGTCCCTCCCACGGGAGACAGTCCTCCACGAACTTCTCCAATGTGGGTCCTTCCCACGGGCTGCAGTTCTTCACGAACTGCTCCAGCTTGGGTCCTTCCCACAGGCTGCAGTCCTTCAGGCACAGACTGCTCCAGCGCGGGCTTTCCTATGGACTCCCGGCCATCTTGGGGGGCATCCACCTGCTCCAGCATGGGGTCCTCCCCGGGCTGCAGGTGGGCATCTGCTCCTCTGCGCACCTCCATGGGCTGGGGGGGGACAGCCTGCCGCCTCACCATGGGCTGCGGGGACATCCCCTCCTCCGGTGCACCTCCTCCCCTCCTTCTTCACTGACCTTGGTGTCTGCATAGGTGTTCCTCTCACATTCCAATCCCCTCCCCTGCTGCAGGTTTTCCCTTCTTAAATCTGTTCTCCCAGAGGCGCTACCACCGTCACTGCTGGAGTCGGCCTTGGCCAGTGGCGGGTCCGACTTGGAGCCGGGGAAGCTTCTAGCAGCTTCTCACAGGAACCCCCCCTGCAGGCCCTCCCCCGCTACCAAAACCCTGCCACACAAACCCAAAACAGCTGGAGACCCTCATCTCTTGGGTCGCAGTAGGAGTCCCAGGCTTGGTTGCTCCTCAGAATATGGCATGTCAGATCACACAACAGGGTTTTTGCCATCTCAGCACGAAACGAGCCTCCAGGGACATCTCTTATTAATACATTCCTAATCAACATAAACAAGTGTGCAAAAGTGTAGAGCAAGACTTTCAAGACTGGCAGTACTGGGCATGCCTAGGTCAGTAACTAGTCTTTGACAGCCATTAACAGAGAGCACTTAGAGGAAGCCAACATGCCAACATCAACGTGCCCCAAAAGGCTGATTTTTGCAGAAGTGGTAAGCACGCAGACATGAAGCATCCAACGTGCCACTCACTTTTGAAATCTTAAATAGAGAAAGGATGCAGTTTAGATCAAAGCTAGATGAAAATAACCACTTCATGGAATTTGAAATTTTATATTATATGTGCAAGTACCTTTACTATAAATAATAGACATGTACACGTATGTGTATATGTATATACCCATGTGTATACGTATGTACACACACACTTATGTGTGTGAATATATATATACACAGATGGTCTCAATAAATCCCATCAATAACAGGGTTTTATTAACAGACCCTAATGCAGAGCAGGGAAAGGTGCCTATAATATGTATATATAATATATATATATAAGGTGTCTATAATTTTTAAATATATATATATATTGTGTATATATGTAAAGGGTGAGGCAGGGCAGGGAGAGAGAAAGAGAGTGTGAGAGAGAGATTATATTGGAAATGCAAACAGACCACCAGCCCAGGGGGTGAGAGATGCTCCCATTACTTATCTGGAATATGCTGATGGCCTCAGCCCAAGTCCTGACAGACATGTCTGCCACGTCACTTCAGTGGTAAGGCTTGTCACAAATTGAGGGCATATTTGCTCGCAGACAGCAAATAACGCCAAAGACTGAATGGCTATGGAAGCATTCTTACCCTGGCTATTAATTTAGGGTCTCTGGTATGTCCCAGGTCCATCGGCAACAAGGACTATCGAACTAGCATCTGTCAAACCAAACACTAATTGCACTGAGAAAAATGGAAAAAATATAATTTGCAGGTTTTGTCACGTGGCAAAGTACAGTATGATGAACTGGCTGAGAAATATTCGCTTTTCGTTTCTGCTTCCCATGGAAAGCACATTCCATTAACATTTATGTTTATAATTATCCTGCAATTTTATTCAGGTTCAGTTGAACAGAGGCAAAACATGGCACTTTTCTCACAGATCCGAGCAGCTGATGGGCAAAGGTTAATTTGTCAGTACATGGACACATTAGCTTGTCACATCTGTTATTAATTGCAAACAGATATATTAGTCTAATTAAACATTGCGAAGGACTGACCTAAATTGTTCAATGGTCTGTAGCTACATATATTCTGCTATTAACACACTTCATGTTTCATGTTTAGCTTTTGCTTACTGATGAGAAGTAGCATTCTTAATTGTAAAGCTAGTTATGTGTCTTGCAGTCACCACTTACTGCTGGTACAGTTAATGTGCTCCAAATGTAAAAATAAAACACATGTGACACAGCCATGTGAATTTTCTGTCAAATAGCAGCCATTCCTCCTCTGTCGTCTCCATTGCTCGCCTTCCTAAATGATTATTTTCCTTGGCAGCTGTCTAAGTGGCTTGTTGCAGTCTAATTTCAAAACTCATTATTAGGACAAACAGTTGCAGCGCATCAATAGCCCATCAGGATTAATTAAACTGGGAATCAGCAGCTGACTGTTAATCAGATCATTTGCAGTTGATCAGTGTAGGGACTATCGTCAAGATATTACTGTAGTCATTTTTTATTATGTGTCCACAGCTTGTAACAAACCCAGTAACGACTTGATACAAAATATTTGCCTTGCAAACAGCAGCTTCTTAGCAAGTGTTGGGCAGCGCAATTACTGCTTCAGACAAGATAAGCTCCAAACTGTACATTCATGACCTGATTCACTTTGTCCTACTGGCTTTAGATGCTCCATTGCACGGAAATAAGCAAACCTCTCCTTTGGAGGAAGCGTATTTGGTTTTAAAGCGCAAGACGCTCAGTGCGTTACATCCTCTACTTTTGGTCTCACTTTGCTAAAGCAGTTTCCTGAAAGTACACGGAAGGGATTTTTTTATCCTAACACTCCTATTTCTATCGTAATTCTCTAGAAGAAAATATATTTAAAATGCTGAAGAACTGTGTCTGCACATATCATTTGTGACCAACATAATTTGTTACAACGACACGCAAGACCTAGGAAATCTGAAAATCACTAGTGAAAGAAAAACTACAGAGAGAAAGATGGTTCAATTAATTTCCATAACACAAAATCATTCTTCATAAAGAAAATTAGCAGATATGTTTCCTAAGGACATATTTTGCCTAAGTACTTCCCAGACAAGTACCTCATTTTTAACTTAAAATGGCAATAATTAAAAAAAATTTCATTTTTATATAAAGACTATGATCTGACGTGATTTGAAAACTACCTTTAGCTTGTAGAGTGGCTTTTCACAAAGAGAGCTGGTACTTCTGGGAATGGCTCCTTATTTACTCTTTGGAGCAAACCCAAACACAAGTGAGAAGCTGGCAAAGGGCAGACACACAGGGAAGTTTATTCCTGATGGAAATGTCAAAGGAGGTTTCTGTATCGGTTTCTTCTGTTGTGTGGACAGACAGATAGGGGACCACAGCAGCTAATGAAAGATCATCTGAAGGAGTAAAGAAAGAAAGAACATAATTCAAAGCAAGTCCGCATCACAGAGGGTATAAAACATACGGATGAAAACTTGCAACTTCATCATCACGTAAACAGAGAGTCAGAGTGGAAGTGATATATTTGCTCTTCCTTGCACTCATGGGAGGCAAGAAACAACCATATATTTATCCACTATACATATGGTTATTAATAATAAACAGTAACAAAATGATAGACTATGGGATTTGTGGGAGTCCACAGAAAAAGAAATCCAGTCAAGGTGAACTTCCTGAGGAAAGTCAGTCCCCCAGATACGGCAGGAGGAGGCATCACTTTTGATACATGTCTACGCGAAAACAAACAAGGAGGTACGAAAGGCTGCATGTCTATGTGCACTATACCCACAAATGTGTTTTACACAAGCAGCATATCAACCAGCAAACTTTCTTGTTCTTATCTCTGCAGCCCTCATGGCGTTGAAGAGATATGCAAATTCCTCTGCATATTATTGTTGATGATCAGTGGCTACTTTGAGGTGATGCCCCTGTGCCCTGCAGGTCCTGGAGGGCTCCAAAGAGCTACTTGGATTTGCTTTGGGCCATCTTTATGTCAAGGTCGGTTGCCCCAGAAGAAGATGAAACGGCACAAAACAAAACAAAGCTCCACCGCTAACAAGTTTTACTCTGAACACAGAGCCTGACAGGACCCTCAGGCCTCCTCCTCCGCCCGGCTGGTGGCTCACCACATTTTCAGGGCTCCAGTGGTCCTTCCCAGCCCATGCCCCGTGCAGGGTCCCTGCCTGGATTTCATCCCCTGTAGTAGCCAAGATGAGAGAACAGCTAAAAACTGACTCCCAGTGGTCAAGATCCCCCCCCCCAGGCCCTGAGGAGAAGGGCAGTGGGTGCTTTCCCCAGAAAATGGTGCAATTGGAGCGTGTTGTAAAGGCTTCAGCCTTTTCCGGTAAACTGCATTTCTGCACTTTCATCAGCATTTTTCCTGTTGCAGAACAAAGCCAGGGGAGAAGTCTATCCAGGACCCAAACGTCTACTCGGGGCAGCGATGCTAATTTTAATATGTGCCTGGTGGCTTCATTATCTGAGATTACAAAGACGGTTAAGTAAAATGACATACTTTATGTTGTTTAGCCAACAGAAAATACCCCTTGGTGCGAGGAGTGTAAGGAATGTGTCATTCCACAGTATGTTAAGGCAGAAATAAGAAGCTAGTATTAGAAGAGGGAAAATCCCAGCCCTGCTGTTTCTTGCCACCCTATCAGCCTCGCTGCCCTAGGCAGGAGCTGTGTTTGCTCACACTGCAGGGCTGCCCCCAGACAAAGTGCACGCAAGCGGCTTATAACACACATGCCCCGGGCACTGCGGTTTAGGTGACAATGAGGTCAACTCTTTACATTACAGATTTAGATAAGGCTCAGTTTCTGACTTCTCCTGCCGTACTAGAATTAGAGTTGCTCACTATTAGGAGACATATTGGGAAATGTGTGTCTTCCTTTAAAGTATATGACATGCCTCTTCTCCTTGACAATAATTGCTGGAGAAGCTGTGGAGGCCATGGTGACTAATGCTATGCCCATATGTTCTGGATGCAGCCAGTAGCACAATAATTTTTTGTGGGCAATCTTTGATCAGCTTTTGACACTGATGAGATGGAAATTAAATTTTACATGCTCTAATGGCACTGTCTGGAGAGCGCATAGTGGAATTACAAAAAGAGACCCAGCGCAAGGAAACGTACAGAATCTGCCTTTCTGCAGCCTGCTAGAACTTGCTGGCTGCTAAAATGCTTGTAAGGTAGAAGGGACCGACTCCTGCCCCTGTTCCAGTCAAGTACTCCAAATGTATTCCAGACACTGACATACGAGAGAAATACACAAGAAAAAAGAGATACGGCCATATGGTTTACCTTTAATGATTGGCCATGTAAGTAATGTCCATCTGGAGACGGAAAGCCATCAAGTCTGTGCATGATGGTTTATGTTGCTTTAGAAGCAGCCATGTATTTTGGATTGCTTCTGGATCTGCGGGTATGCTTCAGGAATCTGGGTGTCTCATACTGCTGCTATGACATACAAACACCCATGTACAGCAAGCCTTTTTCATGGAAAACTGTGTGGCACTGCGTTCCTTTAAGATAGAGGAAGGTGCCCCATAGTCTACAGACAGCCGAATGGAGTCTGCTCTGAGAAGCTGTGCGTGTGCACCGGCCAGCAGCCCCGCTGCTTGCTGTTGTTTCTGTGGTTGCCACCACTGAACCTGCCACCCAGCCCTTCACCGCACACCTGCTGGAGCCATTTCTGGAGCAGAGCAACTCTGCCACCATGAAGGGTGGAAGCATTCAAAACCAAAGTGCCTTTGTGGATCTATGCAAACTCTTAGAATGCAACACCGTTTGCAGTATTTCTGATGGATCTTACAGTTATTTGGTCCTTTTATCTCCTCCAGGCCAGGCCTCAAGTGGACAGGATTTGGAAGACTAGATAGCCCATTCGAGGGAAGTGTTCAGTGATACCAAAGAGAGACCAAGATACATTGCCAAGGAACAATTCCTTTTTTCACTCCTGGACTCTACACTTGTGTTATAGGGTTTTCCCTGGCCTATTTTCCTGGGGCTAGTGCAAGCAAGATATTGTCATCCTACTGAGGTTGCCGCTAATGAGAACACCTGGCTACCAGAGCAGCTAGCAGAAAACCACTGGCTAATCAGCTACTTGGCAGACCTCCTCCTCACTCAGAGACAGCCTGACTTGGTTGTGTGATATAGAGAAAATGCTACTGAGTCCTAAAAATGTAAGGAAAAAAGAAGTAGACCATCTTCTCTAAATTCCTGCACTAAGGCAGGATCTGGTATGCTTAGATGATCTCTCAAAGATGTCTTTCTGTTCCTTTGGTGTCTATACTTTAGATATGGTTTCCCCTTAGTGAGTGGCTTCATTTTGGAGAACAGCCAGGGATAGCCAGGCCCCAGACTAGGCCAAAGACCCAGCATCTTCATCCCCCAAAATACAAAGCACATCATGCCATACCCTGCTGTCACATCTCGCCACGATGGAGAGTAATGTTATCCCGGTAATTCAGCTGGTGGTGGGTCTGAAAAGTGGTGTTGGCTCCCCAGATACCAAATCTTTTGCTACTGGCTTTAGGAATAAAATCTGCTTGTCCAAAAAAGGTGCACCAGTGTTAACAACAATACCTTACTGAAATCCGAAAGAGAGTTAGGCAGGCAAACCTGAGGCTATCATCCATCTCACAGCCCAACAGGGACTAACCCACTGTTGGCAGCGTCCCGGAGACCAGAGCACCCTGCCTGCAGCGCGGGAGACCTGGCCCTGGTCTTCCCCATGCTGGAAGCATGGAGCCAAATGTTCCTCCATGCTGCCCCTCTCTCTGCCACTCCCTTTTCCCAGAGGAGATCCGTGTTCCTACGGTGCAGAACAAGATTTTGGGAATCCCACTGAGTTATGTAGCATAGGGAAACCACCACCCCCCCCCCGCCGATCTAATTCAGCTGTACCCATCTTATCTCCAATGAACAGCTAATAAAGATACCTTAATCACAGTCACTTATCAGAAACATGGAGATTTTAACCTAAGCTCTGTAATTGTAAGCATTTCTGAAAAGCAATTTTTTTAGAACTTCGCTAGAGACCCACCTTTGTAGGAGAAAATGCTTGCAAACACAGAGTTACAACTCACCAGGCTCTTCAGGAGAGGTACACGCTCCTCTCTGGGGGTCGGCATCACCTTGCATTTCTGGATTTCCTGGGCTTGCCTGGTTTCTAGGCTCCTTGGAAGTCTCCACTGGACACTTGATACCACACAGCCTTGTGCAGTGACAAAGTCCTGGCCAGACCCTGCTACGTGGAGAGTAGCCCTCACTGGGGCTGCTCCCAACATGCCTACAGTGGGACCAGACATGCCAGACCCTCAGCTAATATGCATTAACACGGCACAGCAAAGCCACAAGAGCAATACCAGATGACCTGGGTGAAGGATTTCACACAATGCCTAGCATCAAACAAAAGCCTTAGGTGACTAATACTGAAAAAAAAGATCTACTAAAAATAATCAAACTGCAAAACTCTTCTTTTTAGGCTATTTTCAGTCTTATTCTTAGTGTAGTCCTGCAGTTTCCCCATTCCCAGTTCAAATGGTAACAAGGTTGGGGTAGGGATTACTGCAGATGTGCAAACCAGAAAAGGATCATGGGCTGCAAAGAGAAGACCCAGCCCATTGCCAAGAGAGGAGTATGGGTAGAGGACAGCACAAATGGAAATGGCCTTACAGCTGAAAGGGAGCAAAACCAAATCAAACATCAAACATTCAGAGATCAATTGTGAGAGAAGCTGGACAGCTGGTAAATCTGCTCACCCCTGTGGGTCTATTGCTTCTGAATTAGTTTGGGTACTTGGATCTAAATTAGCAGGCAAGGTTGAACACTGGTGCTGTCTGTGGGGGGATGCTCTGTGCCAAGCAGCACTGGGGACTCATGGGGAAAAGCTCCATGGCCGGCTGGCCGGCCGAGTGGGTGCTCAGCGTGGCTGCTGCTGGCAATGCTTGGCCACGCTCTTGCGATGGCTTGGTAAGGGCTCGCCCAGATGATGGCACTGCCAAGGGGAAGTACAGCAAGGCGATGCCAAGCCAGATAAATGTTCTGCCTCACCTATGTGTGGGTAACTGAAGTTAAAGTGTAAAACCTGGTCTATTACTGACCTTTTTAAATGTCTCCATCCTGCCCTTCCACCACAGCAGGCTGGTGGCCCCTCGCTGTGGAAATCACATTTTTGTGACAGCTTTACAGTATGGTTATGGTCAGGCAAATGACTGGAAATTAGGTACCTATTTACCTGTAGGTGTCCAACTCCTACATACTTGTCCTGGTTTTGTCTGGGATGGAGTTAATTTTCTTCCACGTAGCTCGTATAGTGCTGTGTTTTGGATTTAGTATGAGAAGAATGTTGATAACACACTGATGTTTTAAGTTGTTGCTAAGTAGTGTTTAGACTAAAAGTCAAGGCTTTTTCAGCTTCTCATGCCAAGCCAGCGAGAAGGCTGGAGGGGCACAAGAAGCTGGGAGGGGACACAGCCAGGGCAGCTGACCCAAACTGGCCAAAGGGGTATTCCATACCATGGGACGTCATGTCCATCGGTCAGCGGGTGGTGAGCAATTGCATTGTGCACCACTTGTCTTTCTTGGCTTATATTTCACTCTCTTTTCGTTATCTTCTTTTTCATTGCTATTACTACTACTATTATTATTAAAATATTTTCATTTTTGTTTCAATTATTAAACTGTTCTGATCTCAGCCCACGAGTTTTACTTGTTTTCAATTCTCCTCCCCATCCCACTGGGGGCGGGAGGGGGGGAGGAGTGAGTGAGCGGCTGCATGGTGCTTAGCTGCTGGCTGGGGTTAAACCACAACAGTCCCTCAAATTATTTGCTAAGTTAATTGTGAGTGTTTAAGGAGAAGTGATGGAGGACTTAATGCTAAGGGGTACTGTGAGCCAACAGAGCAGAGCTGTGTTTTGCCTCATGCACCATCAATACAGGGCTGAGATGTTTCTGATTCTGAATATTTATAGCTGTCAATGACTAGCGTGCAAAGCTGAAAGAGCAGAGCGTGATTTGCAGTTAGCAGGGTGAGTAGGTGTTGCTGGCACCCAGAAAAAACAAAGGCGAGACTTGCACACCGGACCAGCGTGCTAGGGAAGGCAGAGATGGGCACCAATTATGGGAGAGGCTGAAGTCGTTTCTATGGAGGGGCTTCCTTAATTATACCTACGCTTTACGCCTGAATAGCCCTGCCAAAATGCAACTACAGATCTTGGTCGTCATATTCTCCTAACAGAGTTTTGGACTAGGTCACATTTTTAAAGAGGGAGAGATATCTTTCTGTCATCACACATAAGGGAGTTACATTTGTGAACAGATTAAACTCTTGACTGTGGGTCCGAAAATACGCAAGATACAGTCCCTCTTTTATGCCCTCTCAAATGAAACGTGCTAATAACAGACATTAACAACTGAAGCCTTTTAAGATGAAAAGGACTCTGTATTTGTTCTCTTCATGCTTGTTAAATGTTTTATGGTGACGCTTATTTACTGTCAAGACAATATTTCCAGTGGAGGCAACGTACATAATGATAAAAATAAGCAAGCACTAAAACTATTTTTTTACTGACCAGAGCACCTTCCAGCACTTCCCCCTGGATTCTTTCACACAAAGAACATATTGTCATTGGGGCCATTATAGGGCTGCGCTGCTTTGCTAGACTCGGCAGGACTCAAGGGAAACGGCTATAGATTGCAGCAAAAAAGTCCATCAGACAGATCGCATCTGACCCCACTGTTTCTAGGAAAGAATGCACCAGAACACTCTGGCTGAATAGACAGATTTTCCAAATGTTTTAAATCAGTTTTGAGACAAAAAGAGAAGATGCTAAGGAATGGATTTGGCCTATAAACATTAAGCGATGTGATGCCCATTTCTCCAGGAAGCTGACATTAGGGGCTTTCTTGTTGATGGTGGACCTGAAGGAAAAAACCCACAACAATTAGGCAGCAATTGAAGAAAAGCAGGCAAGAAAAGATGGCTATGTATTAGTACAATAGCTCAGAGGCTTTTCATTTTAGGATACAAAGAAAGAGTAGAGAATGCTGTTTTCTTTTTAAAAACCTTTTAAAAATGGTAACTGCATCCTGCTCTTGTAGATGTATTACTTATGACATCCCAGTTTTCATCCGTTCATGATTTTACATTAGAGTTAAATCTCTGCAGCTTGAATCTCACGGCTGAGTTAGCCAGAGCCCATAAAATATTGAAACCTTTAGAGCAGCAGCCAGCCAGGTTGAGAGAAGTTCATGTCCAAAGCTGAGCTTTAGATTCTGAGACATCCCAATTGGAGTGTAGTACAGAAAAAAGCACTGATAAAATTTTCATAAAAATGAGCTAAGGATATTGCTAGCATGCTTCCCAGCATCTATATGAAAACTTAATCTGAGCTAATGGAAAGGATATGAAAGCCTTTCTCAATTCAAACACAGTCAGTGCATAATTCATAAATTATTGTCAGAGAAGTGATTCTGCTCTGAGATTTATTCTCTTTTGGATAGAAGCAACTGGAGGAAAAACTGGGTCTTTTTGACCTTTAATGCCAGGAAATTTTACAGTAGAGCTGTCAATATAACCAAGTAAACTGGTCATTTCTCCAAACAGCAACAAAGTGCCAGTATGCGCTCACTGCAGGCTAATATTAACACAGCCCTTTAGGTTACTTGCAAACCATTCAAAGCAACTGAACCTAAAACATTTAAGTGAAGATAGTTACAGAGAAGAGAATGAAATTTCCATGTTTTCCATGACAGACACAAAAAGGTTCATTATGTTAAGAAGAAAAATCGCGCAAAAATATGCTTCACTTCCTAACTCTAGTCTTCAGTGATGATTATCTTTAAAAGCCTATTTTCCAATTAAAAACCTATGCAACATTCCAATAGAAAATGCATACTGACAGATTTTTTGTTCCTTATATATGCCTCACTTCTAAACAACATAGCATAAAGTATGAAAACATTTATCCACGGGTAGTGATTAAATATTTCAGCTCTGAGTGAGGTTGTTGCACAGTCAATGCACACAATCTGTAGTGAGTTAAAAGCAAATCTGACAGAAATAGTTGGAAATCTAAGGAAACTGTAAATGCAATTAAGTACTATCAGTAGAAAAGGCAGCAGCTGGCTGATACATGGCAAGATTTCTCTTTCCTTCAGTTCTGCAATTGCTATTACCTTTTCTCCAACATAGCAGGCACTTAAAAGAAAATCAAGAATCGGGGACATTTACAAGTTGTGAATCCTGGCGTGTTTTGAAGCTGTAAAAATGTATTTCTGATTGGAGGCAAAGGCATCACTAAAAATGACCGGCATAATCCCCCCAAAGAAAAACAAAAGCAACAATCCAATAAATCAGTCTGATAGTGATATGAGGAACATTTCACCAGGAAAAAAGTACACTGGAGCCTGAAAATGTTAACATACGGGAAAGCAGCCTGACACAGTGAGATGATCTATTTCTTTTTAACTCTGTTTAAAAGTGATTACATGGTGTACAGGTGGGAGGAATTAATTAATTACAACTGGGTGCTTTAAACACAAAGGTGCCCACAAAGCTTGCCAGAAATAAAGGTTGGTTTGAGGATTTTTTTTTCTAGAGATAATGGCATCAGAAAGCGAAGAGGCAGAGAGCTGCATGGAAAAGTGGCTGGAAGTACAAAGATAAAAGGGGGGGGGGGGGAAGAGCAAGAGAGCTGTGAGTGATTTAAGACAGGTTCTTAGGACATTTACCCTGAATTCGCACCGTGGTTATTGCCATTCCCTGTGTGCAGTATCAGGTAGTGCATGATCATATCCCTCTCACTTCTTCCTCCTATACAGGCCTCCAGATATGATCATTAATCGTTAGGGCTCTAATGCTAGAGAGCTAATAAAGCCAAAACCTACTGTAACAGAGAAACGCCCAGATTAGGGGGCTGATCTTGTGCCCCTTGCTCAAGCAAAGGTTATATCAGGAGATGTTCTAGCAGAGCACTCATCCTGCACCTATGAAGTGATAGATTATATTGCACTGGACCCAAAGTTATTGTGGCCTTTGTATTCATGTTTTACCTGTTGGGGGAGGAAACTGCTGTGCCTGTTGCCAAAGGACTTAGCTGCAGTTACATATCCTGCCTTCAGCACGAGCAAACGCTGAATTCTTGTTCTTCAGTGACTTCCTCCGACCTCTTACACAGCTGTGCTCCATGCTAACAGTAAAGTCATATTTTTAAAATCCCTATCTTGTCCCTCCCCAAACAAGTTCTGCTGAAATGCAAATAGAGGGAACAATGCTGGTAGATGAACTTTCCAACTGATTTCCAGGCCACAATATTACATTTATAATACCAATACTTAAGCAAGTTATCTTCCTTGCATGCTTTATCTTACACTTGAAAGCAGAATCAATGATTCACAATGCTGGAGAGTACAGAAAATGTTTATTTTTCTCATATCTGACTGGTGTTATTTATGGTTATTGGGCAAAATTGTGACTGACTGGAAAAGTGCAACGTTTTCCATGGACCCATCCACACCAGAGAAGAAAACCAGAATAACACTTTACAAACAGAGTGGTCTAAAGTTACTGCTCTGGTATACATATTATATAATCAGAATACTACCCTCTGCAGTACTCACCACCATCTTTACCAACATTCCTCTTTTCACCCTATATAAGGGGTTTTTTTCATGGAGGATAGGTAAGTGCACTGTATATGTTGCACATAAAAATATAAAATGTGGGAATTAAAGTTGCTCCAAAAGCTAGCTTGGAACTCAAGAATCACAGTTAAGCAAATTGATTACCAATATATTGCAGACAAGTAGGGGGTAAGAGGTCAATTTTTAAAACAGTTTTTTTGTTGGTTTTTTTTTTTTTAGTGAGGATGAACATCCAGAAGAGCCCAAAGTAATTAAGTACTATAATGCGGTAATTCCTCCAGTGTTTCAGCCTAAAGCTCCGGTACGATGTGAGCAGACTGGTATCAGCTGCGCAGACACCAGTGGCTTCTCTGCCAGATTGGGGTCCTGTTGGTCCCCCAGCAGAACACAATGTGTTGGGTCCTTTGTGCCCAGCAAAGCCTCCAGAGCAGGGCTGGGTCCTCAGTGCGGCAGGAATGTGTGGTCAGGTCGTGCCACATGAAGAGAAGCCAGAGAGGGATAGTAGCAACGATACCAACGTTTTCAAAACAAGGGAGGTGGTGCATTTGCTATTGGACCACCACGTATCAAAAAGAGATTGAACCAGGTCTGCGCAAAACCCAGCATTCCCCCTAAATACACCATAAACAGCACCAAAGATACAGAGGAAACCCTCAAACTTATTAACCACCCACACCCTGCAACTGTCCAATCCTTCGCCTTATTATGGGGTGGGCGTATTTTTGCATATGCTAAAATATTTTTATTATTAAGACATGAGACTAATATTGTAATTTTGCCCGTAAACCCTTTATCCAAATTCTGTTTGACTAGATGAAGATACCTGATTTCATAAATTGAATAAATAAATGAAACTGCTGAAAAAGAAAGTCTTTTTTTCTTCCAGAGAGTTTGACTGTGTTCAGCCTCAGCCTGTATTATTCACTGAGAACTACAAAGCACAACTGTAGTCAAGATAACTTTGGAAGGGAAACTGATTTTCTTTTTTTCCCCACCAGGTTATACAAACAGACATACCTAAATAACACATATTGGATAACACAGAGCTTTTTAAAGCTTCTTGGTTTTACCTATTGTTATTTAGTTTTTGTGCAGTTGTAGCCCTGAGAACAATCCCAGTTTGATTTTATAAAACCTGATCTTCACCTCTTTCTTTGACTGCATTTAGCTGTTGTG
Source organism: Haliaeetus albicilla (assembly GCF_947461875.1). Classification (NCBI taxonomy): domain Eukaryota; kingdom Metazoa; phylum Chordata; class Aves; order Accipitriformes; family Accipitridae; genus Haliaeetus; species Haliaeetus albicilla. The sequence continues at coordinate 18,576,895 of NC_091490.1, read as the reverse complement.
GAAATAAGGAGGGAAACATGCCTATTACAGCTGGAGAAGTTAACATACCTAAATGGCACTTCTTTTATAAAGGGAAGGTTGTAATAAGTCATGTGATTTAGAGTAAAGGCAGCACAGTGTGCAATGGGAGCAATTTTCTGCCCCTCAAACAGCACTTCAGGTGATGTTGTTCATCTTTCTGTGACTCGCTGTGTCAAAGCATGCCCAGAGCAGAGGTGTTCAGGGACCTGACAAGCCGTAAGTGTCCAGCTGAAAAACCTGGGAGATATCCCATGGCTCAAAGAATTCACTTTTTCAGTTGCTCTGATTTACTTCAGAATGCACCTTTAGGGAATTTATGTCTTCCATGCCTTTAGTTTCCCATTTCCTTTCTTGTCATCTTTAAAAATCCATTAAAGATCACAGAGACAGTTTCTCCAAGCTTCCATTTCTGAGGGGTTGTGGAGCTCCATAAAGCATGCAGTTCCAGAGGTGAACTGACTCTTTTACTCTCTGCACCTTGATGTTGTTAGGACGACATTTTAATTATAGGTGGTGGTTACAGACTGAGAAAACATGCTGAATCCAACAGGGAAACGAACAGTTTTCACTCATAAGGACTTAACGATGGCTAGCTAACCAGTCCCCTTCTGTCTGAACAGGAGAATATTAAAATGCAAGATAAAACGGGGAGTTTGGTTTCTCAAGGTGTTTGCTTGACAGATTTAAAATTAGAGTAGTCCTATGTTTGCTAAAAGCAATCATTAGGCTTTTAAGGTGCTGCTAAAATAAAAATTAGTTCCCTTAATAATAGGCAGTTGCAGTATTCCAGCTTGCATTTATATTTTCTATACAAAACATTTTGTTAGTTACATATGATGACTGGTATTTCACCTATCTTACAATATTCTTACAAGTTTCCCTACAGTAGAGTAAGTTTACATTAAAATGCCACACCACCCTTGCTATCATTAATTTAGATTTGTCTATCACTGTGCACACTTGCTGCTTTGCCCTAGGTATTATAATAACTATAGCCTGCTTGTCATTTCCTGCTAACATTGCCTCACCTGTAAAACTGCAGTAGCTCTATTTCAGCTTCCCCAGTTTCTGCCATCACCTTACCTATTACAGTAGAATAAAAGAACATTTCTTGGGTGCATTCACAGATATTTTCACCGTATTTCAAATGCATTCGGACAATTGCTGCATATTTGCACTAAAACAAATGGAATAATTCCCCACGTCTCTTCATGTATGGAATATTTCCTTCCCTGTTCAAATTATGGCCAATCTCTATGCAGAATTGGAAGACAACGCTCCCACATATATGCAGAGCTATTTGGTTTGTTGATATATGTATCATATCATATGCGTATGCATGAATATGTCTGTGTTCACACACACTAGGTTTTTTTTAAAATACGCAGCATTTCCAAAGCACTTTAATTTAATAGAAAACCTACAGTTTAAAGCGCAAAATTTAAAAAGATATGACAGATCAGGTCATTTGGACATGGACTAATTTTAAGGCAGCAAAAGCAGCATGTTATTAACACGAGACCTTAATTACACACCCTGTCTGTGACTGCACCAATTACTCTAATGGGGCAAGAGCAGTCAGATTAGTGGGACTGCCAATGAAACCGGCTGCACGAGCGGACCAGCTACGGGGCACAACCTCTGCATGCTCTGCGGCGGCCAAGCTTTGCCCTCCTGTTATTTTGGAAAGAGCAAAACCCTTCTGAAACATTTTTCTGTTGCTAGAAACCTGCGAGAGCAGATGCTGCAGTCAGAGCAATTTTAGTCGCATAAAAAAAAGTCTGCTCCCGATAAATGTATCACTCGGCAGCAGGGTGCTGAGAGGGACTCACATCCTGCCCTGGCTCTGAGCAGAGCCCATCATGGGTATCGTGCCTGCTCCTACCAGGAGTTTCCCTCCCCTGTAGCACTTGCAATCCAATCTAGAAGAAGGTGCAGTAAGCGAATTTATTAACCCACAGAGGGTGGGGAACAAGCATTGAAAACAATAAAAAGACTGTGTGTTAACCTATGTGCGTATCTCCAGGTTTAGCCATACGTGCTAGATTAGACCATCAAACACTGTAAAGCAAATGGCGTACTGAAATGCTATCACAGCCTTGTAATTTATACTATGTTATGCAGGGTAGAGTAAGTTTCTTGTAGTAAATAGGGTCTCATTGGATGACTAGTCTCTAACAGTACACTTTCACATAATTAAAGGGGACATGGTTTAGAAAAATGAAAAGGCTAGAATATAAGGCTCGGCTGCAAATAATATTAAATGGCATTATCAATAACAGAGATCCCAGGGTTTGCATATTAATTGTAAGAAGGTGCTAATTTGAGTGTTTTAAGCTTGCATTCACAAGCTTGTTTACATGCTTTGTTCCACCTGGACCTGTTTGGAGGTTTGTCAAAAACCTAACAAGCAGAAAAAGATTGCATTTGAAAATACACATACATGTTTAATTAAGCCAGGGCCACCGAACATTCCTCAATATATTTAGCTGTTGAGATTTAAGCACCACCAGAGCATCAGGCATTATCACCTTTTGAAGTACTGCAGAATCTTTAATATTTAAAGCACAAAGCAGACTTTAATATAAAATTCTAGCAGACCACAGAAGATTAAAGACGCATTATAAATGTGACAGTTTGTAAATGGAACACCAGTATTAAAGGGAACCCCCCTGATATTTTATAGCATATTTTTCAGGTGTATACTAAATTATAAATACAATTAAATAGCAGTAATTATTCTCTGGGAGGGGATGGCAGTTTAACTCTTCTAGAAAATAGTGATTAACTATAATGTAGGAAAGTGGTAATATGTGTTTTACCACACTGTTCTTGCAGCCAAACTTCACACAGAAGTAGAGTCTTCAGCTAATTTAAAACCACCCTAGGGCCCTACATCCATGGGCACAATGTCTTCCCTTCCACGAGGCTGGGAGTGGGAAGGGTTGCTTTCTTGGTGTCTAAACCTCTTGGCTTTTGCTTAAACTATACAGCTGTTCTCCATTACTGTAGATGCTGCTGCTGTGAATTGTGAGGAGGGAGGGCAGCAGGGAGACCACACTGGAGTTAAACCGGTGCCTCCTGAAGAATTTTAATCCTGAATTAAGATGGACCAAAGCTGGCTCTTCATGGTCATGCAGGGAGTTTTGAGAGGCAGGGAGCTAACCTTACTGTACACCAAATTAATTTGGCAATCATGTGTCTCCAGACCAACAAGCCTCATATATAATAGGTTGCACCAATCCTTTAATTCAGGAAATAAATCCCATGGGAGCAGAATCGCCCCATTTCTTTTACTCAGCTCTGTTTTTCCAGAAGGGTAAGTATCTGTGGCAGTGATGGCAACCATTAAAAGAGAGGAGGAACTCCCAAGGACAAGATTTGGAGCAGAATTTCTGCTTGCCACTTCTCGCAGGGAGTTGAGATAGGCCCCCTAAAATCAGAGTGGAGCTCTCCTGGAGAGTGTGGGCTGATGGCAGCTCAGTGCAGTGGGCAGCGTAGGGATGTGTCTCCTCCACGGCAGCCAGGATTTTAGTGCAGGCCTGCCAGAAGGAGGCCACTTGAGGAGTACGTCTCTCAGGACTGAGACCTGGGTGACATTTTTCGGTCCTTGTCTTTCTGCATTACCCTTCGACCCGCTTCCCTTTAAGAAACAAACTGATGGAGGCAGGCCTTTTTATTTTCATCTCAGATTCCACAAAATTTTGTTTTAGGAGACCCTCAGACTAGGATTATTAATATTTAGCAATTTGCATCTTTGAAGAGGAGGTTTCATTTTGAAGGCCATCTGCATCCAGACACTTTCACCCTTGCTGGGCAGCAAACCCCTGAACATTGGACATTTTTGGAAGCTCTCCACAGGTTGAGATAAGGGCTTAAGACTACCAAGGGAGATGCTTGCAGAAGCCATGGTTCCTGGATGACATTTCTCTGACCAGAACACCTCTTACTCATCCCTTCCCCACCTGGGATTTTGCCTATTCCAGGCTGCAGCATTAAGGTCCATGCCCAGTCATCATTTAAACTCTGTTGGCAAAACGAACAGCTCTAATGACAGCAACAACAGTTTTAAGGGGCACAATCTGGATACGATCGAAGAGGAGAAGACATTTAAAACAGGATTTTAAAAGCACAGAAATCCAACAATTTAGCATGAGTATTCAGGTCTTTGGTGCTGGGCCATACAACTCCAAGGTCTCAGTGCAGAGCTGAAGCAGATCTTGAGTCTCTGGCGCACCAGGCACACCACTGCATTCAGGGCATTCTAATATGCATTCCCGTACAAAAGCTTAGCATATTATTTTCACTTTTATTATCAAAAAAGGGAAAATATAGCTAATGCTATCCAACAGAGTGCTTTAAAACAGAATTTTCAAATAAAAAAATATAAAGACATCTTAGTTATATTATTCATTGCAGAAATAAAAAATAAATTATATATAGTCTCCTAATAGAGAGAGATTAAAACGGATAAATAATGAAAAGATTACAATAGCTGTATTTCTTAGCATCTAGTTTATATTGTTAACCTAAGTTTTGTACACCAGACATGATCAGGCACACTGCTCATATTAAAAATGCAGTGCATCTGCTATTCATAAAAGCAATACCCAGGTCATGTTTTCCCTGAGACTTTGCAGAAGCTGGATCACACACACTCTGTGTTGGCATAGGCACACCAGACCGTGCCTCCCATCTACATGGGATTTTTTTCATGCAAGGATGGCAAAGGCATATGGAAAAGGAAAGTTTGTGCTAGAGAAATGGGGCTGTTATTTAAGGTCATGATTCAGTTGTTAGTGAAGGAATTTTTGGTTTTGCTAAATTACTTCTTTTTCCAAGTACCATTCACTCTAACAACACCCCCCTTTCACTGTGGGTTGCAGCTTCTTTGGAAACAAGGGTGCCTCTACCTGCTTTCGGGAGATTTTTAAAGAATTTAAAAAAAAAAAAAAAAAAAATCTTTTAATTTGGACTAAATACAAGATTTTATAAACTTAGCAAAAAAAAAAAAGAAACCCACAGGGCAAAAACCCTACCACACAATAGCCAGCAGCTCCACAGTCACACTGTCTACTGGGGATGCTGAGGGTCCCAGATGGATTCTCTCCCCTGGCATGTCTGTGGTCTTTCACTTCAGCTCAGGAACTGCAACCTGAAAAAAAGGCAGTTTCACTCAAACCCGCCACGTTCGTTCAAAAGAAAAATTGGCTTAAGGAAATGGGTGTTTTGTAAAGACAACTGGCTTAGTTTTAAAAGACATTCAAATTCTCCATATGTCCAGCCTTGCCTCCTGATGCCCCTTGTGCTGGGGCTCAGCCGGTGGGGAGCAGCCCTGTCCCCCCAGTCAGGGCAAGCCCCCTGGCTAGACCAGCTGAGGGGCTCCTCCAGGGGAATCCTCCACGGTCTTCAGACCCTCAAACCACCCCTGGATTCCCAGGGCGATTTTGCCTATCCGAGCAGTCAGCCCAGCCTCCCACTGACCTAGCGTGCCAATTCCCTTTTGCCCCTCCATTAGCTTTTGCAGGGTTTTGAAACCATTGAACAAAACCAGCACCAGTGTAGATGCTACTGGGTGTGCTCATGGAGAAAAGGCTTCCCCAGTGGACGTTTCTGTCTTTAATGATTGAAATTATGATCTTAATCTGCTTTTTAAACACGTATTTAAATGGCTAGAAAGTGTTTTATAATCTCCAGTGCAAGGGCCCAAATCTGTTGATATTGCAAGTGTCATCAACATTCAGCAGCATGGCAGCTGTCACCAGGCAGTTCAGAAAGGCTTATTTAATTGATACTTTCCATTTCAAATACAATTTGCAGTCGGCATGTGGTGAGAAATGCATCTCACCATGCAAATTTTCATGATGCTGGCACACAAAAAAAAAGCGCGTGCTGCTTTTCTTTTGCAAAAAAGCCTGAAATGTAGTCTAGGAAGCAGAATCTTCAACTCTTTATGTGAAAGTTGCTTTCATTTAAATGAACTAAATCATACTAAATCCCAGATTATTTATTTCTGTATATGAAACAGCACATGTGGCGGAATGTAGAAAGTAGCATACTATTTTTGGAAACGGGAAAGGACGCCCTGTTTAGCTATGGGGTTTAAACTAGGGTCTGCAATTCAAGCCTGAGCCAGGAATCTAATTCAGGTTAGATGGCTCCAAAATTCTCCAAGCCTTTCTAAGGAGATTTTTTTGCTAAAATAACACAAATCTCACAAGAATAGCTGATCTCACTCTTTCACCATTGAAGGTCAAGAGATTTTAGCAAACACAACTCCTATGACTTTTTCCACGTAGTTTAATTAATAGAACCTAAGGGCAGGCAGAACCATTTGACCATCTGAACTGACACGTTCTGCATCACAGACCATTGCATCTTACCCAGCTGCCCTGCACCAAGCCTAATAACTTGTGTTTGGCTAAGCCATAACACTTCTTTTCTTTCCTGTAAGAGACCTTTTCTCTGAACTGCACCTTTCCGTTTCTACGGACTATGCCTGCCTGCGGGGGCAAGAGCCACGTTGCAAGGCAGGGCTCTGAATAGAAACACGCAGGCACATGCACATAGTGCTCAGCTGCACTGATGTGACTTTATCTTGGTTTGCTCTCCCTTTTAATCTGCGCTAAAGAAAAAAAGCCTTTCAGATTTTAAAATATGTAGCGAATTTTTATGCCTGAGGAGACATTACAGCCAGAGTTGAACCATTTTGGTGTTATTTCCCGCAAGGACAGCTCATGGATCCCAGCAGCGCAGCCTTAACCCTGGCCGTGGCAAGACCCCAAGCTGAACACAGCCTCCTTGGCCTTTGCGTGGACCTCTGCCAAGAGGTGACTTCTCCATGGCCTGAGCCTGCTCAGCCCTGTGCCAGAGGGCGAGCAGCCCATCAAGGGCAGGACCTGCCACGGGCCGTGCCCATGGCACAGTGTGCGCCCTGGAGAAGTCGGTGGGACTTCACACCCTTGGGCCCGGCTGAGAGCCCACCTTTGCTTTACACCTCCATTTTAGGGAGCAGATTTAAACCAAGCGCTTAGATGGGAAACTCCTTTGACATCTTTTCATGCATCTCATCCAGAACCGCTCCATCCAGCCTTTCCCATCCCCGGTTTAGCAGACAAAGCGATGGCTGAAATCCTTTTTAATTCAAACGTCGCTGAATGTTCTTCTCAAGACACGACAGAGCGCTCCCAGCCCCCTCCCCCTCCCCATATCTTGGGTGAGCACATACTTAGATCCCCCAAGCACAGTGATAATTTCTCCTTACCAGCAGAGCCAGTCATTATTTATTATATCACTCTCTCACTTCTTCAGTCTCTCCTAGTGGGAACATTGCAGTGGCTGCTGGCTAGAAAATTAGCCAAGGGAACTTCTTCTGTTGGTCTCTTTCCTCATTATACTAGTAAAAAAAATTTAACTGTGACATTCTCGCTCTCTCTGTATATATATATCAACGCAGGTTGGAAGCACACTGTAGGGGCTAATAGTGAGTAATTTAACTGTGTCTCTCTCACACGTTTTACCCTCATTCTTTCTCCAGAGTAGCAGCAGAAGAACAGTATGTTCATGTATTGTTGCTCCACATTATAAGCAGAGCTTGCAAGTTTATGTCTAATCTCACTTTTTCCACTTGGTTGTTTTTTGGGTTTTTTTTACGTGGATGTGATGCAATTTCTTCCAGTGTCAAGGGGCTGCCATAAATTACAGAGAGATTCAGGTAATCCTTAAAGAAAAGTTGGGGTTTTTCTCCCTTAAAAAGTGCTTTTAAAAAAAATCAGGGCAACATCTGACTGGAAGAAAGCTCTGCATATGCACACACTGTGTCAATAATATGCTGCTAAGGGCCACTATATTAATATGTGTCCCGAGAGATAATTCTCTTAAGTTAGGAATAGACTCATCTACAGATGTATCACTGAGGACAGAACTGGTGTTTTTCACTGCTCAGACAGGAGCCATGTGAATCATAAGGTAGAGGAACACTTTTCCTGTCTCCACTCAGGTGTCCCACAGCACGGCTTAGGCCAGCGTGGATTTGGTTTAATTTCAAGAAAATTAGTAGAAAGGGGTTCTGTGCTCAGCTCTTCAAAAGAGCCCTGTGCATGATCAGGTCACTATTTTTACATGTTGGGATATATCTGTGCCACGTGCATGCATTCAGCTCCAAGAGGAGAACATCCACACTTTATCTGGTGGATAAAGAAAAAGGACTGAGTAATTTTCTGTAATAATGATGTATTTGGGAACGGACACAACAAGTCATATGACTCTCCACAGAATCCCTTCCAGAAACAAACACGAAAGGGAGCTGCAAATGACAGCATCACAAATGCTCAAATTTCTTGAAAGTTTTGGATTTTGATATCCCTGATTTTGACCCAGATCCATCATATATCAATACATGTCTTGCTAGGAATATAGGCATAGTACTATTTTGTGATTTATGGTAAGGTTTATAAAAAGATAAATCTGCTTAAATATTTTGCAGATGGTGCAAAACTTGAGGTTAGGGGTGAAAAAATCATGAGAACAAACTGGCTTTTTCTCTTCACCCCAACTAGCTTTTTGGCAGTGAAGCACCGCCGACTACAGCTGTGCAACTCTTCATCTATACCAGGTGCCTTCAAACCTTTTTTATTTCCTAAATCAGTCCGCTGACCTTGATGAGAGCTATCGTTAGCAGGGAGCAGTCCCTGCACCCTGCACTGGCCAGTGACTCTGCGTGTCCCCAGATGGCACCAGGGGCACCTCTTTTTGCCTAGTCCTCTCCTCCCCATTCCCCCCATGCTTGTCCTGTGCGTGCAGCCAGCTTGCATGTTGCAGCGGTGCATAATTGCCTGGGTAACTCCATGCACCTAGCAACACAGATGTCAGATGCTGGCTCTTGCCCAAAGGGAAGGAGGACGAGGACAGTAAACAAAGACCTCGGTGTCCTCCATTTTGGAGCGCCTGCTGTAAGTTTTACTCTCTTCACTTTGAATTATAGTGGCAGTGCTTTGAGCAACTACATCTGAAGTACTCCAGCAACATCACACTCTTGTTCTACCACCACTCTGATGACCACCAGTGTAATTCAAAGAGAAAGAGTAAAAACTCACCTCTAGGTATAAAAAAAAGAGAGAGAGAGAGTTTATTCCCTGCCAGAAGAAACAATACGACCCGAATTATGGCAGTTTCTACCTTGAACTGTAAAACTAATGCTTTCTGTTAGCCAATGAATAAAACTGTCCTTTTTCAGGAAAACCATCTTTCACACTTATAATATTATCTTTCCACTAGATGCTGAATACACTGGTTTATTATGTCTAGCATCTTTTTTTTTTTTAATCATGGAAAAGGTAACGGAGGAAAAAAGTAATGCATTTTTGGCTGCTTATGGAAAAGGAGGGAAGAAGAATCTTTCTATATTTGCATTGCTAATTAGCAGAAAGCACACAGATAATACAGTGATCAGTACTGTACACACGTTTTGAGAGATGAACAAACATTGCACTATATCTGAATATGCAACTGTACCATTTGTGTAGTTCATGTGGCATCCAGGCTTTTCCACAGGGCTCCACAAAGGACACGCTGAAAACCCCCCATGGCAGGCTGAGGGGGATGTTGGGGTATGATTTGTTTACCCTGGAAAGGGCAGTGCAGGGGAACAGCTTGCTTTCAATGTCATTTTGGTGTTTCTTCACCCCCAAACAAATTTGCCAGCTGGGTTGACTGAGGAAAAGGAATTTAAGAGCCTCGTCCAAGGTCACCCTAAGGAGCGAGCAAGTCAAGCCACTTACTCAAGGGCACTGAGTGCTTCAGTGGCCCAGCCTACCTCCCTCTTGCTTCAGGTTGTTTGTGCCAACCTCTGCCCCCCTTGCTGCACAGCCTTCCCCATGCAAGCAGCACAGTGTAAAGTTCACAGCAAAGCCAGTGAAGTGCCCTGCACCATCCATCCATCTACTTCATGAGAGAAGAATATTTCCTTAAACCTTTGTTCATGGCAGATGTTTTCCTAGTTGGATGGTCTTTTTTCTAAATGTCAGTGTCTATCCACAAATTATATCTTGATGTAGATGTACATCCCATGCCTGGATATATGAATAGCTTTACAAGATGAACACAGCTTGGAAAAACTGAGCTCAAACCTGAAGAAGGTTGAAGAAGCTGAGATAGTGCAAGACATTATATGGCTTGAAATAAACACTGCCTCATCTCAAAGAGGTCATTTCATTAGGAAAATGCAATAACTCTTGGAAAACACTAGCCACGTATCAGGCTCAACAAAGCCTTGGCTTCTGCCTATTCACATATGTGGTCTCAACAACAGCAAATAGTTTCATGCTGCCCTCATCCACAGGTATTCTTTCTTTCAGGGTCAGTCCATAAAATCAACTTGACAGCAACCTCTTTTCTGTCTAATTCCCAGAGCTTTTCTTAGTTGAATGTAAAGAGTTTGCATTCAGCAGTATTTTTTTGAGAATTTAAACCAACAAACCCACTGTTTCTGCCCTGAACAGCTCTCCATTTGCCTGCCAAGTAATACGCCAAGTATCTAAACAATAACAGAGTACCTATTTACAGTCCTGCATGGCATCATCTACAGAGGTTTGATCTACAGAGGTTTGATCTCCAGGTTGACAAGTTCAAACTGTCAGGGACTCCCTCTCTACTCCTCCCTTTCCCTGGCTAAGCCGTGGGGCAGGGTGTTATACTGTAGGTCAAACCAACACAAAATCATTTCCATGCAGGCAAAGCTCTTTGACTACATGACACCAGCTCTGGTGCCACTCGAGTTTAGCTTGATCTTCCACTGAGCTGACTCTGTTCTTCTGCTCAGCTGGGTTCACTCGTCAACATGGCAAGAGCTACACACACGCGGAAGGAAGCTCCCCAGCCCTCATCTGGATCCATGTATTTGGAAAGTCATATCCCTGAGCACACCCCCTCAATCCTCACCCACAGATTTCAGCCAGCTTAGCTAACATGATTTACCCATAGGAAGATGAATGTTATCTACTCCTCTTCATGCCTCTGAGTCTGGCTATAGAGCTGTCTCTAAATCTGGACTCCGACACTTCACTGCATAAATGTTACTTACACTGGAGAGAAAATAACTGAGCTCTGCTGTTGGCAGGTCTGCTTGTATATTGTCACCTTGCACTCGCATGTGCAACGAGCACTGTTTGGAGGCAGTTCACTGTACCTCTTAAGATCCCGACAGCTACCTCCATGCACGCAAAGCACACAGTGACAAAACCCCCACAGCTACCTTGGCACCAGTGTGCAGATCTCGCCCGTGTCCCAGGAGTTCAGTTTACAGCCCCAAACCCTCTGCTGAAAGCTGGGGATGCTGCATGTGTCGTCACAGGCCTGGTGGTCAGCTTCAGTCAGCTATCTGATGCTCATCCCGGTTACATTAACGCTAGGTGATGAGAAGGCTATTTATAAGCAGTAGTGTAATTTATACATCTAATTAACGTATTTTTAAAAAAGCAAAGGTACTGTTAAATGCTGTCAGGTCCCAGTATGAAAAGACAGTTTCAATATTTTCTTTTGTAAACTTATTCTCTAATTCTAATCAGATTCTTCTCACCAAGGCTGCCTATCAGCTGAGGACAACAGAGGACAACCTGCCACTGAAGCCATTTCAAATATAGTCACAAACAAATACTTGTATTAATATTAAACACATAGCAGTTTCAAAAGTATCTATTTTTTGTATAGAGATCACACTATTCTTTTGAAGAGCCAATAGAGCTTTTGTTCCCAGCTCCTTTTAAACAATCTGGATATTAACTTTTCTACTACCACGAGCCTCTGAGCAACTTCCAGCAATATTCTCCAGACAGGTGTTCACATAAAACACGTCTTACAAAGACCTTGGGCAGACAGCTAAGGAGCTTTACCTCGTACATATTAGCAGCCCAAGTGCTCAAATGCCACGAAGGGCCCTACAGATCCTACAGCTGGCTCCCTTGTGCTAAAGGGCCCTGCTACTTTATTGGTAGCATGATCCAGAGAAATGTTCTATGTTGTTCAGAGAAAGAGTTATGTGCTTTGTGTGAGTGAACGTGAGAGGAATGGAGAGCAGCAAACCAGCCCGTCCCAGGTCCCCACTTCCCCCTCCGTGTCTCTGTGCTTGCAGCCCTCCCCCTTGTGCAAGTTTCTTCTGGTCCCCATGAGGATGGTGAGACAGTCATTAGCAATTAGCCCAGAGAGGGAGAGGCTAATTGTACCAATTAGCACTGGAGCACCAGGTGCGGAGACTTAGAGACCAGTCAAGAGGGGACCAATAAAATGACTGCCAGGGTCAGCAAGACAGCACCATTTGGGTGCAGGAGGGAGAGATGGTCTTGCTGATTATATCTATTTGTGCCTTTTGTTTTCACTTTGAAACAGTCTTTTCAAAGCACTTAAAGAGAAAGGAAGGACCAGTCAACTCTCTGGCTTGAGGTGTCCCTACAGGGGCAGCAGGGGAAGGGAGAGCCCAGAATCAGTCACCAGCACCAGCCTTGCCATCTTCCCTCATAGCTCGTGTGTTCAGAGCAGCCTTATTCTCCCCCGATCCCCAACGAAGCCTCTGTAGATAGGCCCAGAATTGCTGCTTAGCCACGCTTTGCAATGTTCACCCACATTTTAAGCACTATAAGGTCCTCACGGAGTCTCACTCAGAGTATACTACCTTGCCTAGCTCTGGTTTTCCTCCCTGTAGCTCGAGCTTCCTACATGGAAACAACTGTAAATGCAGGGCACCTCTATCCCCTTGTGCCCTGGATTCAAACTGTATTACACTGACACGTGCTCAAATGACAGAATAACACACCTGATCACAGTAGATCACGTTATAACAAGGCTGTCGCAAAACACTCATCAACCTCATTTTTGCAACCATCATTGGTCTCTCTGGGTTTCAGTGCAGTACTTAAATCAGACTACAGGACATTTTGAAGTGAGGCACACAGCTCCGTGCTTTGGGACGACAAAGCCTGGCAGAGGTCCTCTCTATGAGCTACTCCTTCACTACTCTGCATCCATGATCTGAATTTTTACTCCAAAAGCACACCGTAACAGTACGTGCCAGTACTCCAACAACAGCCCAAAGCAACCATATAGAAATTAAACAATTAAAGCAAGAAAAGTGTTGAGTCATCCAAACTAAAAATACCCATAATGTCACAGCTTAACTACACAGCTACTTACTAAGATTTATTGGGTGGTGCTTTATACCAGGCTTTCTTGCTGAAAGGCAGGACTTGTGAGTCTGTCCCCTCTTCTGCCTGTGGGAACTCGAAGGCAGACCTCTGCCCTTCTGCAGACCATGGGCTGTCTGGAGCAGGACTGTGCAGAAAACGTGTCTGATCCTTTCCACCAAAGCCACTCCACTTTCTAGAAAGGAAGACAAAATTTGATTCACCAGATGCTGGGACTATGTACACTGCAGCCTAAAGGCAGGACATGTCCTACAGTCCCGGCTCCACGGCTATCACCGAGCTAGTGCTTCATGCGAACTGCACAGACAGCCCCTGCGGCAGGAGGCAGAACTGAGGGGTGACACTGTCGGGCATCCCCCAAGTGGGAGGAGTTAAGACTACCCCTTATTTTCCAGCATTTTACTCTGTTGTGACTGTTAGCGCTGTTCAAAGGTACCGCTCGTTGCATGGGGAGCGCCAGTAGGAACCTCAGGGCTTTGGGCTGGCAAGGTGATGAAGGCATTACAATGGCAAGACACTTGTACCTAAGTGGTTGTGCCTAGTTTTTGCATGAGCCTGAGCCTAGTCCTCACTCACCCAGGCTATCGGTGGACTCAGGCGGTATGGGCCACCCTTTCTCACAGAAACTGAAACTGGTCACTCAGCCAAAACCTCACTTTCTGGGGTGGTATAAACCTTTTGAAAACAAACAAACAAACCCCTTGAGGCTCAGAAAAGACCAGTGAACCATAAAGACCTAGTGAGATAGTCCAGGTCCAAATTAGTGGCACTGAACAGTAGGTCAACAGTGCAAAACCTTTCAGCTTTTTGCTACCAGTAACAGAAGAAAACCAGGGTGCATTTAAACTCCAGCACCTTTCCACAGTTTAATAGTAAATGGCCTATATTGAATAGCTGGCAACACATGCACTCTCCTTGTTTTCCTTCCTTGTTAAATGTTTCCTGGCATGGTGACAGGTAAAGCATAATACAGCTTGGCAATATGGCTTTTACATGGTGAAACAGCTCCTCCGTGCTACGCTAGAATACATATTACTGTGACAAGGGCCTTTATTCTGAATTATCTGCACATACGAAAAGCCAGTGGGAAATTGGAGGAGAGTTTAGTGAAAACTACATAAGATTTTGTCACCACTGAGCAGAAAATTTTGGATGGAAATCACGGAGTGTGGGGCTTAATCACAGCTCCTTCTGGTTGACGCACTATGGAAGGCAGCCTCAGCCATTAAAAATTCACTTGGGAAAGGTGGATGGTTATCCAGCATTAAACATGTTTCTGTGGCACTGCATTCTTCAGATCGCTTGGGGAAGTAAGTCATCCACTTTCTAACCTGACAGTGCTTGTTGATAAAAACAGTACAGAGAGCTGGATGGAGCACTTACACAAAGCTGATAGATGAGATAGACAGCGAGGATTTATCCTGTGGCAGGGGAGCTGGGTAGGACTAAAGCTGTGCTGAGTTCTAGGCATGGAGATGATCAAGTTATGCAATTATTTCTTAACATATATGTAAGTGATGGAGAGCAGAAACCCACGCAAGCCTGGCTCTGTGCTGCTCTTCCTTGGAGACAGTCTTCCCCAGAGCCACTGTTGCGCCTCACAGAGGCATTTTCACTTGGCAGCTCTCTGAAATTTAGGAGCTGTTTTGCATTTCAAATTTATGAGTTGTTTTGTACCTGGAAGCTGCTGTTAAACAAAGGTCTTACTTGCTCTGTGGGCTGGAGATAAAATCCTAAGGACATTCTGACTGCTACAAGTTGTTGAGAGATAGAGCTGAAGAAAATGACCAAGAGGAGAACAGAGAAATTCCTGAGACAGAGGGTTGTTCTGTTTCTCTCTCATATACTTATTTTTGTATTCAAAATTTTGATGTTGCTTCTTTGCCCAGTCTGTGAGGGGTTTTATGCAATGATCACCACTGGAGTGTTGGATGCTTTTTTATTTTCTTTGAAGATCGTGTTTATTTAATATCAAAATGATGAGCTCACCTCACATTTTCAGATTTTTTTTAAACTGATTTGAAAAAATTCAGGCTCAGGTCATTTTTACCATCCCACACCCACCAGAGGCCTCAGAGAGTGATCTGGTAGGGAGCTTGAAGACCAGGAGAATGGAAGTATCAGACTGAGCAGGGCCTAAGGTGAAAAAGAGTCTGTGCTAGTATATATAATTTTATTAAATGAGAAGACTGGTATCTTTGCTGTATTGGTTATATCTCAGCCATCGAAAATTCTCACAGCAAGACAGAAACCATCTCTCTGGTATCCCTAATCTCAGCATAACCTATAACCTCTGTAGAGCAGAGGTGTGGGAAACACTATCAGAAGTAACATTGAGGAAACAAGTGACCACAGTCTTCAGATGTTGCCTACCACTGGCCACGCAGGACATTCACCACACAGGGCAGCCAGGTAAGCTGGATAACCAGAAGTAAATATTGGTGAGCAAGGATGAATAAAGGGAAGAAATGTTCTTTGCCATTATTGTTACATGAACTCCTGGAGACTCATATTAAATGAGGACCTTCAAGAATAAATATAATCGTGCCAAAGCCAAGGGGCAACGAGGGACCAGCAGTTACCTTGGCCATTTCTATCAGATGCTTCTTATGACCTCCAAGTGACTAGAACAGTCCTCACCAGTGGAATCTCAGCCCAGCAGCCTTCACCCATGCTCCATGCTATGTGACTGGACACTGACCATACTTTGAAGACAGGAGATATATTTTATAAATAGTCTGTCAGCAGAAGAATTATTTCTGAGGCCCTTGATTAATAATGTAGGACATCAGTGATCCTGGAAAACTTTAACATCAGTGCTGTACTTGGGCTGAACAGAACAGATGTTGACATCTTTGTTGCTGTTTCTTGGCTGAAGACAGATGTTTGTGAGGTTAGATGGAAAAGGCAAGAGTGTATGGACATACCGGAGTCAGTGGAAAACACTCACCGCTTCCTTGTACTTATGTGGGGACTCAATCTGTATTCTGGGAAGTCTTTTAGATTATAATTGCTCCATGATTAAGTATGTGCCAGTGTCATCTCTTAGGAGTTGAGACAAGGAACACACTCCTGATACTTGTATGATGATGTCTGAATAGTCCTCGCATGGCAGAGAAAATACAAGTGCATTAGGGAAGAGCAATAAATACCATCAACTGCTCTACTGGATTGGATTTTTGAAGGGTGCTCCTGTCTCAGATGTTAATGGAGTGGCTTAATTTTCCTTGAAATGGTCATAATAAACTCAGGAAAATGTAATTCACGGATGAGGCATGATATCTAGTGTTGAAAAAAGCCTGGGTGTTCTTAATGCCTAAAAAAAGATTGTTCAGCAGCAGATCAGCTGTGTAAAAATGTGACCTCTCTAATGCTTCCAAGTTCAAAATGATTTGTTGGGTAAGTGTCATTTGAACAAGTTAAAGCTTCACAGTTTACTAAAGGATGTGTTTTGTATTCTGGTCCAAGTACGACTACACCAGAAAATGCTTTCCCTGCATCATCTGAAATACCAAATGTAAGGCAAAATTTTGCTTCAAACTTCCATGAAGAGCCAAATTCTCTCCACCCACAGTAATATACAAACGACATAGTAAATCACCCTTCTGAAAACATTTCATCCGCTTTGTACTTTCAGTCCAATGTTTAAAGGCTTCTGTAAGTAAATCTCTCATTTCTTTCTGGGAGTAAAACTGCTCTGAGCTCACAGACACTTTCACCTTGAGGATCCCATAGAGAAAACTGTTTTGGGGATGGCGAGGTAAGACCATGTCCACGTGGTCCTGGGGCCCTGCTGCTGTCCCATCAGCCAGTCCCCCCGAGAGAAACATCAAAGAAAGCTTCTTCCTGCAGAGGGAAGACCTGTGCCTGGGGCATGCTGAGGCATGATCAGACTTTTTCCAGGTAAAGGAAATTTGCTGGGGTCAGTCCTCATCCACCTTTCTTCTTTCCGACTTTGCTTCTCAGACTGGGAACTTTTCTGTCTCTTCTCTGCCTGCACAGGGACTGCTTCTACAGCCTCTAGTGAAGTCACTAGGAGCTTTCTCTGTTCGTGCTGTGGGAACAGAGGCTTTAACCACACTGCCCTGGTTACATGGACAGGTGAGCTCGGGTTTTTAACCATTAACGTGATAAAGTTGAGAAGAAGTGGGGCTAGCAAGAAGGTTGGTAAGGGGAATGGTTGTGATTTGCTCAAGATCTTGAGGTGAAGAACGGCATGAACTTGGCAGGAAGCCAGAACAAGTAACTTCATCCATGGCTCTTGTGTTGAGAAATAATCCTAAGCAGAAAACGGAGCAGTGTCCCCAGGCTCCTGTGGCTCCTACACTGAAACCAGTAGGACCATTACAGCAAGGAAGGAGGTTAACAAACAACTCACTTCCCTGGGCCAGCAGATATGAGGCAGAAAACAGCTGGAGGGAGCCCAGAGCTGCTCCTAGGCTATTGCCACAAAAAAATCCCCTTGTCCTGCCACTGCAGATGCGTGAGAGGTTTGAAGAGGTTCACTGCTATAGGATTAACACTCTTTAAGCACTGATTAGCTGATATCGAAGTTGTTCCAGGATTAAGCATGTATTATCCAGCCCATGAGCCATCTGATGCACTTTCAGGAAAAAAGCACCCCACCAGAGATGCTGTCTAAATGCCAGGTGTAGGTGATGTTTGTTATTATGTAGGTGTTACTAAATGATTTGGGAAGGAAAGCATCTGTAAAATTTAAATCTTATAAATTATTAGGGAGAATCAATAGACAGGGTTTTTTTCAAAGTTAAGTAATTTCTATTATTAAATCTGCTTTTGTGTTTTGCAACTCTGAACCAATAATTATCTTCCAGATAGACAATCTAACACAACTAACAAAATACAGTCCATCAGACTGTATCATCTACCATTATTTATCTATGTTTGTGTAACAATTTCATCCTTTGATCAAATAATAGCAGATTCCACAATATGTCATTCAAGTATCCCCAGTTTATCTATAATGATTTTCCTCTTGTCAGCTCATTTCTTGAACCTTTGCTGGATCTGGTTTCAATGGTACTATAAACAATCATCATTGCATTGTAAAACTGGAAACTCTCCACTAAAATAGTGTTTTGATCTGGGTTGCCATAGTAATAAGTCTGTGCTCCCCTCTTTGGAGGCCTTGTTATATGAAGTATCTGTGATTTGCTCAGAATGGCCCCAGTTCATCTGTCAAAGTGGGTTTTTCCTTTTTTAAAATAATGATCTAGAAAATCCCATAGTGGCAACAAATATTTTACAACCATAACGAGAAACATTGTATCACTCAAGCTTTGTAAATCTATGCCATTATTGCATTAGAATAAATCACTTTCCTTAGGTATATTACTTAGAAATATGCAATTCTAATTTTAGAGTGTGTATTCAATAGGGGGTATTTATTTTTTATGTAAAGAGAATTATTAACTTTGACTTCAAAAATACATCACATGTCAGATTGTGTTTAGAGGCCCTGCAGCAAAAAGAAAAAAACTGAAATTCTTTCTTATTTCTATCAAAATACCAAAAATATCCAGTCAGTTTCAGATTTAGTTACTCTATTCCATTCGTAAGTGCTGATTTTTATAATGAGATCAGATATTACCATAGATTTTACAACTGCACACTCAGATAAATGATATTCAGATTATATACTTGTAAAAATTAGAAGCCCTGAAAATACATCAACGACACTATGAAAATATATCACTGCACATTATTTTAAATAAAAATGCTCCAGTCAGTTACAGTAATTTGATACATGAACTATGATATTTCCTCCTGCAGGAATGAGAGTAAACAAACACTACATCAACACGCCGGTGACAGACTCCATGGAAAGAAGTGAGGATGGAGATCATATTTTATCTAAGACAAATGGTTAAGTTGGTTACTTTATGTAAGTCGCTACCAGCTACAGGATTACTTCATGTAACTCACTGTCAGCTACTGCCTCATAATACCTGACAGGGGAATATTAAAATCATCAGTGGGAGAAAGTACGGAAGGTATCCATCTGTATTCAATGAATTCTAATTAAAAAGTAATTACTGTATGGTGAGGAATCTGCCAGCCCCAGCCCTCTCCCCACACATGTAACGTTAGTTAACTCTTTGGCAAACAAGGGGGAAGGTGAGCGGTGGTGCATATGCATATTTTCTTACATTTTGCCAGTGACTTAGTTCTAAGTAGCACCAGATCATGGGAAGTCTTCAGAAATAGTTTTATATCATTTTGCCAAGTGGATCCCCAGAAGACACTGTGGGGGCAGAGGTGCTACACATCTTCTGTTATAATTGACCTGGGCTTTGAGATTTCTCTGTCATGATGTATCCCAGAATGGTGCATGACGGGAAGAAACTTGTTATTCCTCCAGCAGTGCCAAATGGACAAGATCAAGTAGGCCTGGGACTTGAAAAAAAGGAAGAAATATTGACAGATAAGTAACCACTCCAGTAAATGACAGGCAGGCACAGGAAGCTTGATTTCCTTGGGGTTCAGAGGTAATCTATTAACCTTAAAACATTTCAGTGCAAATTTAATGGGTTTTTAAAAAAATGCAAAAATATAAGATGCTTAATTGAAATCATTAGGTCTGTCTTGATTTCTTTTTCTCCTTGCAAGTTAGCAGTGTGGGAACAAAAACCCACCCGTGACCAAAAGAGCTAGAAATAGACTAAATTCAACGCAAAATATTTATTCATCAGATTATCAAAATCGTATCTGTAATGCAGTTCAAGAACATTAAAGGTGTCCTCTGAGAAGCTGTCATTTTTTATGGCATTGTGACTGGCATTGAAACACTTGTTTTGCAGTTCTTTGGATGGCGGCTCATCAACAGCCAGGGAAATGCTAGAACAAATTGACATCAATAAGGTGGGCCAGACTAATTAAAGCAGAATTTGCCCCTTGAGACTATTCTCTCATTTAGTGAACTCAGTGCCAGTCCAGCCTGTACCAATGTAGTGCCCCAGGGCCCAGGAGGGGCGGGGTTCTCCTGGGTGCTGTGTACACACACACCTGCTCACACATTCTACACCCAGGATGAAGTGCTACCTCTCTATGCCAGCACGGTCCAGAACAGGAGGAATACAAGTACTCTGGATTTAGGCTCCATTAAGGAAGATTTCTGCAATTTCTACTTTGATATGTTCTCATCTTTCCGCTGTTTGCAGCTGGGAGTTTTCTTGCACTGAGACGTATCCTTTTGGCCAGAAGCAGCTTCGCTGCCTTACCTAAAATTGTCGACATTTGGCTGAGACTCCAAATGGTTAAAAAAAATCATTCCTGCTCTCACCTGCATGTCCCGCTGCTGAATTCCTGTATCCTGCAAGGGTCTCTGGGTCAGCCACATCCAGACTCGTGGCACGGCAGCAGCAATATTGTACATCGCCTCAGGCCCCACTAAAGAGGTTGCTGGAACAGAGAAGGAAGTGGGACGAAGAGGCCAAATTCCCTCCACCTTGCGACTCTCTATACAGACTATATTCGTCCTACAACCCATTCACATCCTCCGTTGCAGGACCAGCACGAGGAAAAAGCTTCAAAACAATGGAACATGAAAGGAAAAGGGGATGAATCCCCTTGACCTCGCCACTCAGTCCACCTCCAATTATTCTTAATTGACATCTTCTGTGCTACAATTTAAATCGATTACCCTTTGGTCTATCTACCCTTGAGAACAGATTATTTGTATGATTGAACACAAAGCACAGATTATTCCCTCCTTCCTTGATGTAATTTTTTCATATTTGTTGAAGTCTGTCACACCCCCTCAGTCTTTCTTTTTCCAGGTGAAATTATGCCACTCACTCAATCTTCCCTAGTAGATTATGTCTTCCAGACCACTGGCTGTTTCTGTTGTTACCCTCTGGATGGTTTCTAATCGATCAGCCTCTTCTGGAGATTTGTTTCTTATTCTGCCGTCACAACAAGCCAAATAAGGTAACAGTTGATCCTGGAAATGAGTTATGGTGATGAAAGGGAGAGGTTTACTGTTCATTGAGCTTGACAGAGGCTCGCAAGAAAGATGACACAGGTTTGGTCCCACAGATCCATATTACCAAGCATAGGGTTTAATTCTGGAAGGATCAATACTCTCTGGCAAGACCCCAAAACATATGCTTCCCATGAAGTATGGGAGTAATTAATTAAAGTTAAGGAGATAGATACAATGTGTAGTTTCAAGCTTACATCTGAATCTCTACAGCAACAGGCACTACCGATGATATATTCAAAATAAACAAACAAACAAATCCTCCAAATACTGCTTAATATTTCCAATAATATAAAGTTCTAACTTTTTTCCTAGTTCTGCTTATACTTTAATATAATTAAATTATATTCCCTTTTGATATTTTCTCCTGTTAAGTTACACTACACCTGATTCTCATTTATACCAGGACTGCTTTTGGTTTGCTCTTGGTAAGTAATAGTATGTAAATTAGATGCAATAAAATATACTCCCACTTAAACGTCCCTCTACTTTGTCAGAGTGATGTAAGATAGCATTAGTGCAAATGTATGCTGGACCTCAGCTTTATAGATCCACGCTGATTTTCTAAGTTTCAGGTCTTAGCATGATCTAAAAGCAGGCGTAATTGTATTTCCAGTAAAATGTTATTATATTCATAATGCCATAACATACATTTTCATAAAATAGTAATGTAGGTTTTTCAGTGCATCTTTTGGTGGCTTTGGGAATATAGAAAAGGTAATGTGTTGGACTTGGATTCTGAAATATGCCGTAATACCTACTCACTAATTATTATCAGGCCATCTGCAATGCTAGGCAGTCAGTTTATGAGAGCGCTCTCTTGACCCATCCCGCATTTGTCTGCTACACCCACACTTCCCATCAGCTCAGCATGGACACGGCGTTATTCTCAGTTTTCTCATGCTGTGAGAGGTTAGGTGAGGCAAAGGCTTACGCACCAGAGTCTTACCCTATCTCCTAACTCTTTTTCTGCCCACCTAAAGTCTCCTAATTGTAACAGTGCAGAACATAATGGGAAAAGTGTATCGACTCGTTTAATTTAAAACGGGCTATGTGAACTATCTTTACAATAACTACTTGTTTCAATAATTTATAACTATGATGCTATACCTGACAAAATCATTCAGATAACTAGAGCAATGTGCACTTTAAGTTTAAAGTCAAGGTCTTCCTTGCTCATTTTAATGACTTCTCATGTGCACAAGATATTAATATTCCTGTGAGCAAACATAGCACTGACTCATTAATCAATAAGAGCTGGCTCCTCTACATAATAACAATAGCTGTACTAGATAATTAACTTTTGTTCCATTGACTTTAGTTTGTACATAATTTCCAGTGGCTGGCACTGGATAATAAAAAGGTTTGCAGCTGACAGGCACCTTTTAAAATCCTTTTTACTAGTTTAGGAAAATGATCCACACCTACTGTTATAAACAGCGTACGTGTCAGTGTGTGTCCGTGCCATATTTAAAAGGAGGCAACTGACAATAACTAAAAGACCTAATAAATATTGTAAGGCTTCGGTGAGTCCTGCTGCTAAATTGTAGCATAGTGAAGGATTTGCATTTTCCTGTCATGTAAGTATAGGCAGACTAGAGATAAAGGTGTGTCTACAATTAAATGAGTATTCTAGATTTCCTCAGTCCAGACTGGGATAAGAAACACAGATGGGTCTGCACCAGCTTTTTTCCTCAAAAATGTTCTTAATATTAGGGCAAGTCCAACAAAGGTGGCAAGACCAGAAACTCTACTGTAGCCCCAAGGGACTTACTGTAGAGTGAGGTACAACATTGTCTGTGATAGGACACAAAAGAAAAGGTGACTTTAAGTCCAATCATTTCAGTTACTCAGTTTACAAGATGGCTCCACAGACAGCTGCAGTGGCACCTTCCAGGGACCCACGGCCTACGGCACAGGGGCAGGAACACGCGACAATGGCAGGAGGAAACTCCTACTGCCCCGGTCCTCACAGGGAGCCACCGTGAGACACCAGGGATGGATGGCTCTTTGTACAGACCATCACTTCCATTGCTTCTATTATTAGGGATTTTTATTCAACGGAGATCTGTTACTTATGCCTTCTTCCTTAAAATACCCCACAAAACACACAGGGAGCCAACTTGGTGTCATTAGCAGAGCAGACTGGAGAGGGAAACATCTGCTGCAGAGAGGACTTGGAGGCTTCAAAATCTACTTTTCTTCCAAAATGAAAGTAAATTTTGGGGTCAAAAAAAGAAGTCTCAAATCACTTCAAATGCTTTCTTTCAACATTTTATATTTTTAAATTGTCATCTAGAATACAATATAGTATTAAGTAAACCACACACGAGTATTTTCAAAAGCAAAAATTCAAATACTCTATTTCATAAATATCAATCTGCCTGGCAAATCATGAGTTTCTGCCACCCCCATATTTCTTTCTGACTGACATGGGATGTTGGGAAAGTCAGTCTGGCATTCTGCAGAGTTTCAGACGTGATGGAAGAGCATCTTCAGATGGAAAAAATTGTTCCACTGACTTTTCTGCAGTAGATATTTAGCTGTAGATAGTAGTTCTAGAATAAACCATGCTTATAATCAGTATAACATATATACCACAGTTTTTATCTAAGGCTTACTCGATTTTTATGATAGTTTCCTTTGTGATATTGAGTGTCACTGGGGCCAGACATTTGACTATGTAAATCATTGCAGTCCATTGACATTAACTGAGCTACCATGAGTTGCCCAGATGAAGATCATCCCTTAGATCTGATGTTGATAAAGCATCCCCACAAATGGGAGCACGAACCATTTGTGAAATATTTTTGCTTTCAATTTCAAAGACCAAGATTCATACAATTCTACATTCATACAAAACACCCCAGTCGGAAAGTGCCTTGATTAAGCCTTAATTCAAAAGCTAAAGCATGTGAAACAAAGGAGCCTCATACAACCTGCTAAGGGAAAAATGCTAGCTACTAAGCGAGTACTTATTTGCATTACACAGTATGTTCTCCAGCAGGAATAAAATGTACTGCAAGACAATGGCCCGTCAGCTTCTATATAGAAGAGAAAACATTCTTGTGTTCAAAATTGTGGAAATGTCAATATTTCAAAAGGTAGTTTTACGGTTCATTCAAGCACTGATAAGAAATCATTACACTTTTTAAGAATATTGATGATTACAGAGAGGCATTTAATGGAGGGAAAGCCTTTTTTTGCAGTTCGTTAGTTTGTGCATGTCTAACTGACTCTTCAAGACTCTTTTGCATGAGTCACTAAACACAGTTTTAACCAGACTATTTTTATACCAGTTATAAGCAAACTTCTCCAGCTTAGAGAAATTTCCCTTCCATGTCTCCCCAATGAGTACTGTCAAGTTCTAGACAGAGTTCAATTCAGGAAATACATGAAAAAATCAGCAATTAAATCACCTTTTTTTTCCTACAGCAATAGGCTACCCAAGGAGCTGATTTAGTAGATTAGACATCAGGTTTGGAATAAGCAGGCCTCTGGACAAAGCGGGTTCACCTCTTTGCCTGTCTAGATAGGTCATGAGGATTGCTTCTGTGGCAGCTGTTAGATCCTGCTTCCTTTATTTGGGCATTAGGAGCAAGGAAAAAGGTGAAATACAATATGTGACAACTCTACCAACTCCAGTGGCACAAAGCGATGCAAAGGTACCCACTGTCCTGCCTGAAAGATCCTGCCTTCAGTGGGGTTGTGTGGGCACTCCCTCATGACGCTTCTCCCGCTTAGCAGGCTATGGGGCTTTCTAGGGCACAAAGAGGATCGTGGTACAGCTGAAAGCGCATGGACAGCTGCGGATGTTGAAGGCACTGGCTGGGCTCTGCAAAACAGCATTATTAAAAATTACCTCCGAGGCTATTGCAAACTTCTGTGGTGTACAATCAGCTATTAAGTCAATGAAATCACTTGTATCAAAGACATCGTGACACTGTCTGAACATGGAAATGGAAAATAAAAAGACAGCCCTGCATGTACATATGGTCATGGTCCAGTGCAGTGAGTGTTACTGCTTGGTTTGCTCAAGCATACCGGACAAGCTTTAGAGCTTGTTAGTTTTGCAAGAACTACAGTGGGAAAAAGAGCTGATGCATGTCTCTGTCCAAAATACAAACCAGAACCAAGGCAAATGTAAGGCAAATGTTTTGCAGGTTCAAAGTCAAGAATGACAAGAATGACTCTATGCAAAGCCTCTGTGATTACAGAAAGAAATTTCTCCCTCTGTGAGTACTACTTCCCATTTTTATTCACCTCGGTTCTTGCTGCTGCCCCAAGGGACTGGAAGCAGAATTACGGGGCTCTGTGGAGAGATCCTATTCTCATGACATTTCTAGCCTCCATTTTGCTGAATCAACAGATGTGGATCATTGGGATAATACGACTCTGACAAGCACTAGAACTTTTAGTCGCTTATTGGCATCCGCAGCCTTTGGGGATTTACTCAACGCTAGAAAGAAAAGCCGTGCCAGCCTTATCAGCTGGTATGCACTAGCCCTCTTTGCTCCCAGTTGGATCTGGAAGGCAACATTCACTCCCTGCTCCCGCTGGGCCCGACGGGGCTAACCACACAGCCAGGCAGGCAGCAGGGCAGCTACCCGCAGAGCAGCCATCTCTGCCTCCTCACCAGCTTCCAGGTGGACTCGAACGCATGCAGATCCCCCGCTGATGGGGACCTGGCTGCAGAGTCCAGGGGGTTTGGTGCCACCTGGGGTAAAGCACGTGGGGCCTGACGGGTCACCAGGCATTTTTCAAAAAGGTCCTGGACTCCAAAATTAACATGACTCCATAGCCTGGCTATGCTGCGCTTTTGTCATACTTTTTTTTTCCCCAGTTCTTTATAATAACAATGTTACATGAGATTGGCTAATAGCACCAAGTGTTTGTCCCCACATTTAGCTTGAATGAGCAAATTCTTTAAAGGGAAAGAACACAGCATTGTGCTTGTTGATTTTTGTACTCTCTAAACCCTTTTAAATTCAAACAGAAGCATAACGCTCCCCACCCCCAATAAAATATCATAATTACCAAGAAAATCTGTGGTATCTGTGGTATTTTACTCACTGTGGTATTTTTAAACAAGCACTTTCATGGTTTCTTCCAGCTAGTAGCTCAGGCTGCAGAAAGGTTCTCTGCAAACAGCAGCAAAGTTACTTCACTGATCTTCAAATTCCTCCTTAGAAAACTCTCCTTTGCCTCTAAAAAAAAACCCCAAACCACTAGAGACACACATTTGGAGGGGTGGCATGCTTAAGACTACAGGCTATCAGGCTCTCTCTTGTCCCATCAGAGCCGAGTGCATTTCCCTGCCCTCTCCGTGTGCTGACAGATAGGTGTCAACTCTTCGGTGCACAGAGTCTCATGCCCAGTGCCAAGCGCAAATTGGTTCCTGTCCATAAATGGGATGAGTGCTATGTTAATATGAAGAGTGATTGGAAATGTTTGGTGAACAAAGCATGGGATCCTTGTCTCTTCCAGTGCAATCTCATCACAGTGACATCAGTGAGTCATTCTGAACCAGGTAAGGAGCTGGGCCAATGTTTTCCGATGGTGATATTTGCATCACATACATCTGCCTGCAACTGCCAACCCTGTAGCTGCTGCAGGCTGACTTTAAATGTGAAGCCTGGAGAAGCTAAACTCCTTTGCGCTGCTACTTAAACCACTCCGTAATTGCTCAGGTCTGGTGGAGCAGTGCGCTGTTGTTTTATGCAGTGGAAGTGCCCCACCCAAGCACAATACCATTAATAGAGAAAACAAGATTTCTGTTAATGTGCTGCATGAGTTCTCAAGGTATCCCTTTACCCATGGACGAGGAGTATCTCTTTCTTCTGAAAAGCCAAATAGATGTGTCTATATGCTGGGGGCGATCAGAGATTGCAGCCAGATTGCCTGCCTTCCTGGCTGGCTTTAAAGCATATTTGGTTAGTTTCTTACTCTGATTCACACCCTGGGAAAAAAAAAAAATAAAAAAAATCTCTCACTTGATTGTTGATAAATTTTTTTTTAAATAGCCTCTTATCTTTAGGCATGCATGTTGGTGTCTTCAGAAGTGTCTGTATAAAGACTGGTGTAACCTACAACCAGCTGCAGAAATTATAAATGCAGCTGTACCTTTACTTCATCTATCTTTAGCTGCATTAGAACATACTGGTTCTGAAGAAAACCTAGTGCCCTCATCAGGGAGTTTAATACCCAGTTAAAAGTTTATCCAGATAATCCACACCAGGATTGGCAGCACTGTGAATTAAGGATCTGGCAGCGATGAATCCTGGTTGCTCTCATAGAGGACCATTATGAGATACTGATCCCTAGATCTGCACATCTTCCACATGTGCATTAAAAATGTTCTGCTGGCAGTGTTGTGCAAATTTTTCCTTGAAGGTGCCAATTCCTTCACACCCCAAAAAAGTTCCAGCCTTAACATATTCTTACAGCAACTGTTGTAGGATATTGAGGCTACCTAAAACCATTCAAGGCTTTTTCTTAACCTGCAGATACTCACTGGCAGGAAACCCACACCATGCTCTGCTGGGTTTGGATTGAAAAGAGCCCTTTTAGGGACATTCATCCCAGGAAGTGAGCCAGCTAAGTAGGAGAAGTTTATTGTCTTACTCTGACTCAGTCAATCCTTGAGACAAGGTTGTATTTTAGGAACAGGATATTAGCATTATGTTGCAAATTTTGGAAGAAACATGTATCTCCTATGACTCCCTGTGCAACAGCTTGGAAGTGACCATTCCCTACACCAAAGTGAGCCATTATTTTATTTTTGATACCTTAAAGCATGTACAAAGTACAAGTTTTAGGTAGAATATGCTGAAACTGAGAGAAGTAGGCACATTTAAATTTTATTCTGGCTAGTTCAGTTAATCCCTGCAAAACAGAAGGACTGCAGACATTAATTTTTCATCCAGCTAGCTCTTATTGAACATATCATCACTAGTTACTTAAAATTTAATCTATTTTTAATAGAAAAATTGATACTGGAATATGAAACATGAAGTAACGCATTATTGTTCTGCAAAAGACTAAGCTTTTAAAGATAGTATTGTAGTCTGGAAACAGACTGAAAACCGTAAAAGGTTATGTCCAACATTAAAAGTAATCTACATGTTCACCAAAGCCTAGATCATCTAAAGCAGTAATTATTCACTGACTGTAGATACCCTTATTTTGATATTTGCTGTATGTTTAGTATTCATTACAGCAGATTATTGCAGGATTACTGCAACAAATTTTTCCTTTCAGTGAAATCTTATTTTCAGGTAATCTGAAGTTTTTTTCCACCCCCCCTTTGCAAAATCTGCTTTCATCTACCTCCAAGCCTGGCTAATTGCCAGTGACTTCAGTTTCCACATGATTTTCACTTCTTGCATTTTATACAGGTGATATCCAAAACTCTTTTTTTATTTTCCCGTAGTGCAGTGCATACTTTTAAAATTCATAACCACTGAATGTGTGTGTGCATGAAAGCAAGAATGGCTGCTTTTCTTTCATACTACAGGGCAAACAGCCAGACTTTAAAGGCTTCATAATTAGGGACTTTACCAGATTGTAACAGAAGATGTATTTGCTTATTTTTGCTGTAAAGTCAATTATAAATATGCAAAATTCAAAGTGTGGGTGACCAGGCCACAGTTAGCAGAAATAATAAGACTACAGCCAATTAAAACAGAAAAAGGTTGAGTTCTCAGTTTTCCACCCAGTGTGTTTCTGATGCTGACACAACAACAGCTGTGAACTGCCAAAGTCATCCCAGAGAGGTGGCTCAGTCTAGCCCTTGCCAAAATGAAGGATTTGGCCTAAAAGCCAGACATTCTTGCCACAATTTCCCACGTAGAAGAACTGACAAAATGGTGGTTCAGCGTACATTAATCCTTATACCACACTATCATTTCCTTGTAGGAATATCAGTCCCTTGAAGATGCAGCTTAAACAGAGAGGAGGACCAATGATTTTACAGCATTAAAATCCTGACATTTGTGCTTATCTTTCTAACAGGACTATCTGGGTATCTTTTTATTAATTGAAAACCTGAAAATTGTAACTGAAACATTATAAACGTTGTTCTTATTCTTCTTCTCATAATATAATCATTACATGAGAAACATTAAACTAGACATTTGACTTTATTGATCTTTTCATGGACTAACAGTACAGGGAGTAATTTTCTGCCTAGACTAATTAATTGATAGACTAATTCATTGATTAGGTTCTGTATAGCATACTTGGTATTGACAAACACTGAATCGTTTTCCATCAGTTGTATTAGTTTGCACCAATTACTTTGGCTGTTTCACTTAAGCAATTACAATAGCTCAAAAGCAACAATCAGATTCTCAGCTGGTGTAAATCAGGCTTGCTCTGCTGAAGTCAGAGACCTGTGCTATTTTATTCAGCTCAGTTATTGGGCCTTTAAGATTTAATAATGAGGTTTAAAATATCCAAAACAATAACAAGGATATCTGAGGCAAAAAACATCATGGTAGCCGAAACATTTTCATCACAGCAATGAATAGTAACCATGTTAAAGGCTTATGTACAGATGCATAACTTTGATCCTAATTTATACACAGTCTTAGAATGCTATCAGGTGCAACGTAAGGTACCTGCACACACAAATAAACATTCTAAGTCACACAAAATTTAGATGCTCAACAGACTCACATTTTCCATGCGTCGGTTATTGGGAAATCAGGCCCTAAGAATATCCTGCTTCCAAGCAGATACTGCCTTCCAGATATATGGAAGATAGCCCTGCCAGTTCATTATATGCAAAAATCTGTGTTTAGACACCTGTGATCTTTTATATACTCAACTTGCTGCAGGATTTTAGGAGAATATAATGATTCATGCAGGGCTTTCTCACTTCTGGATCAGTGCTGAAAAAATGTCCTGATTTGGATGCTGCTGCTCCACCTGTTGAACAGAGCCAACAAAGACATAGGGTAATCAACAAACATACTGACAGTGAAAGGAAGAGAACCATATGGGAATTTAATAACTTTGTGAATTTTCAAAAAAAGACCAAGCAAAAATAAGGAAATTGAACTGATTGTTCCCTGGATAGATTTTCCTTAACAAATTATTCTTTAGGTAACCCAGGGAGTCAACAGAGTACATGAATGTTACAGGAGAAGGAGACACTGAGCTGATTTTTAAGCTTATGATAAAGAAATTAGTTACCCTTCAGAAACAGGCAATCTTTGTCAAACTGGCCAGTGCTGACAAATGTAAGTTGATTTAAACTTTCCATTCATCTCAGGTCTGCTCCTCCTAGAGTATTATGCAAAAAATGAGTCTGTGCAGGAAGTTGTCTTTGTGCTCTGGATCTACCTCCCAGCTCTGAATAACTGAGAGTTCATTGAATACCAGCATTAGCAGTTAGTTCCTCCTTTTAAAGACCCCAATCAGTTTTTCTCATCTTTGCATGCAAAGATAGAAAATGATGTACTCTCCAGGGACACCAGCAACAGAAAGAAGTCGTCAAGACTGAGAAGATTTTGCTGAGGTAGTTTCCTCACACTGTTCTAAAACCAATTACGTCCTGTGCTCTACACGCTCATGGAGACTTCCTCTTTGATGCATGGCATAGGGTAAAATAAAGTGCATGGTCTTCATTAAAATGAGTGTTGCTCCCTGGCATGATTAAAAGGAAACTCTTACGTGTGCCCTGTCAAAGACGTTCACATTTGCCCCAAACCCATGTAGATGTCAATGTACAGGTTGTATTTGTAATGTTTTTGCTGAACACAGGAGAGCCAGAGTACCACATCATTCTGCATGTGAACTCCATGGGGAAGAAATGTGCATGTGCATGTGCCTGCATGTGCAGGCAAAAGTGAATATGGAGAATAGAGTCAGGGAAGAATATGATCTTTCTAAAAGAATGCTTTGTGCCCTTCACACATACAGAGAACAGACAGAGCGATTTGCAACCCAGAATTCAATGACATGTAATTAAAATCAATAGAAAATTGACATTACAAAACCAAAACAAATTAAAGCACAAATTTAATCTCCGTTTCTCATTCTGGCATTTGAAATGGAGGATTTGCTCTGAAGATATACTGTAAATGGGCTCACACATACTGGGTATGTCTTAAGCAATCTTTCTTAATGTAGCCCAATTATCATTCCTTACATATGAAAAGGAATGATCTACTACCTTCTTGGCGGATTTGCAGTATAGAGTAACCTGTCCTGACACTGATCACATGCCGGTTTTACGCAGATGCCTCTACTTTATCATAGTGGGATTTAGTCTTTATTAGCATCCTAACAACTGAACAGCAAACACCGTAACTTTATGCAAAATCAGGTCCTGTGAATACAGTAAGCCTCAGAATTCTACGACTTTTCCATTCAAAATGTTTTGGGTTTTATAAAGAGGTGTAGAATATGCAAAAGCAGAATAAATCTCCTATTCTCATATTTTTCTAATTTTGATATATTACTATCTTTAGTAGTTATGTATGCTGCAGGGCAAACAAATCATTTAAAACATTATGAAACTACATTTTTCTTAGCTGAATTCATATTGTGATGCCTCTGAATGTAATATTGTCAAACCTCTAAACTGCAGAACATCCAGGGAAAAGCCATGCTGATGGTGGTGTTTTTTCGTTCTGGAAACACCATCAGCTCAGGACTTCACTTGACCCAGTTGTACACTGGACAGCTCTTGTTTACATGTCAGATCAAGGGCCTTCCATTTATTACCCCATTTATTTTTTGCAGAATCAAGGATCTAAAACATATAAGGCTGATAATGGCCTTTACTTACCAGTGACTGGGTTCTCCAATTGACTCAGAGGATCTTGACAGACAGATAGACTGACCTTGACATTGTCATCACCCATACAACTGATATCCAGTTCACATCGCTGCATTCTTCCAGCCCAGCTTTCCATTGCTGTTTGTCCTGGATGCAGTAAAGCCTTGTAGAGCTTCGAGAATTTTCAAACTGGTCCATCCCACCTACAGAACTACTGAAAATAATACCTTGACAGACAGAGAGTAAAGTCTGACTAATGTCAGATACAGTATTTTGTAAATGTAGGATCACTACCATTAACTGTGTTTGTGCATTTTGAGTCAATCCATTGTGATCTTTTATAAATTACCTGGAAAATGAAAAAAATAAAAACCCAGAGAGTACTTCATACTAATTCACATCAAAATAATTCCAGAGCTGATATTTAGTACCTGCAAATTGCAGATTTTTATTTCCCACTCCAATCACAATGGGCAGACTATTCTATATTGTTTGTGCTATGATCTCTTACCTCTTTTGAAACACCTCCTCTTGACCCAGGTGAGAGATAAGACATGGGTATGTAGCATGATTGCTTCTGTATTTCTAAGGCTTTGGCCACTATCTCACCTCCAGGAATGGACAGAAATGGCAACCACCTGTGGCACCACACTGGCAACCCATGGTCACACATTAAAACTTCTCCTTGCCAGTATCCGATTGCCCCAGAGCAGACACTTGGATATACAGGATTGTGCTGCTGCTGCCACTGAAGAAAAAACTCAGCTGTGTGGTGCTGGAGATACTGCTGGAGGGCAGAGCTCAGCCCTGCTCCTTCTTTATCGTCCTCCCCTTCCTATGGGATGCAGGGCTGGGCTTCTGCCTTGGCCCCAACCCCTTACTCTTGGGGTGACAACATTCAGGTTTGCTAGCCTTGCTGAGGTGCCTTGAGCCAGCTCCGGCTGTCACACGTAATGTCTGCAACCCGTCATTTAGCCCATAGCTGTGAAGTGTAAGAGGCTAAGATTTAGAAAGTCCTACAGAGGCACCGGGTGACTTAAGTTATATCTAGTTATCTTGATATACTTTTGTTCAGGATCTGCACAGAACCACCTCATTTGCATTCACAGCAGCAGGTTTTCCTCTTACCCCAAGGAAATCTTAGGGTCCAGCTTTGTGCTCCTCATTTACAATCATGGTCATTAGAAAACTTTTTCTTTTTTTTTTTCTTTTTTTTTTCCTCTGGGTAATGTCAAAACACCAAGTTTTCTTACAAACCAAGAAATTAGCTACAGAATGTGAGATGCAACTCCAACCCTGTTCATTTCTGATTCCTGATTACCAAGATGTAACCACCAGTTGTTTCAGCAGAACTCACAGGTCAACAAAACCACCAAATGTTTAAATCAATTACATCTCACATATAATAGTCCTCATGCTTCAAAAATATGCTTGGAGGCTGCCAGAAAAGCAACATGATTTGAATGTATTATTTACTATTACGGTTTTCACGAGGAAAGTTCATTCTGTCTTCAGAGTGACAGTAAGAAACAATTACTGAAAAGGATACACAGTTCTCTAATTTAGTTTTCAATAGTTGATGAATGAAATGGGAAGTGTTGATCACACTAGGTCACAGAACAGTCATTTTGGTAAACTTCTGCTCCCTTCTGACAAATAATACACTGAATAAGGATGGTCCTACACATAATGTCTATCCATGCAAAAGCTTGGTTTCTTATTATTGTTGAACACAGCAGAAATCTGCCTGCTCAGTCTGAGCAACTGTTTCTCAATCAATAATTAAGTAACTTTAAGGTCTAGATCTATACAAAGATATTGATATTTTCACTGAAAATGAATCAATATGAACAGGGTAAAGCATCTGAGTAAGCCTTTTTAATGGCAGTGTTTTGGCTGTGAGAAGTAAATTAATTGATTAAATGAATGGCAAATATTGGACAACCAAAGTCAGTCTTTTCACACTTTCACAAACCTTTTAAGCAACTCATTTCAATTCTTT
This sequence comes from Haliaeetus albicilla, assembly GCF_947461875.1. Classification (NCBI taxonomy): domain Eukaryota; kingdom Metazoa; phylum Chordata; class Aves; order Accipitriformes; family Accipitridae; genus Haliaeetus; species Haliaeetus albicilla. The sequence goes on along the minus strand of NC_091490.1, from coordinate 18,542,888 downwards.
TCTTTGTTTCCCATCTTCTTTCCAACTTTGTATTTTTTATAGAATTTGCAGGCCTTCCTGTGAGTATGTAATGCAAGTTACATCTTTTTTATTATACATTAATAAGGAGAGTTCAGGTGAATTGTGGCAAAGCAAAAGAGCAAGCTGAGACTTATGGAAGGAAGGGAATTTTCTGCGTGATAAACTGTAAGGGATCCTGCTGGAAAGGCCACAGTGAGAGAAAGGGGATCTGCCAGGAGACTGTAAGGGAAAAATCTAGTGAGAAATGGGAAATGGTAAGGGAGAGAACAATACATCCATGCCTTTTGTTTGGTAGACAAGAAATAGTTCTGGATAGGTCTTTTCTACCATCTTCTTAAGAAACGTATTCCCTGGAAATCCAAAGTAGTTGAACTAGACCCAAGGACAAAACCTTCTAGCAGTTCCCATAGAGATGCCTCTACTTAAAAAAACCTCAGGTTGCTCACACAAACGTTCTGGGCTCACAGCACCCTGGTGCGTGTGCACCAATATTGACTCATGCAAAGGCTGTGCTCACACGTGAAACCACAAGTGCCCCATCTTCTGTGGGTGAATTCATAGCAGTTTGCTGAAGGTTTGGCCTCTGGGCTCAGGCCAGGGAAGTGCTGATTTTCTCCCAAGCTCTGACATCTTTACAGCTCTCTCTAGAAATGGCAGCAGAAGCTCCTGGCCAGCAACCCCACTCCAATGATTCACATGACATAGTAAAGCCCCAGCAAACACTGGGGCTCCAGGGTTGGCTCTGCTTCTAGAGGCTGATGGCAGGGAGCATTCTGCATCTTCTTGAAGCAGGACTGTGTGTCTGAAGAGCCACCAGTTTGAAAAACTCCCCAGCAGCGGGAAAAACACTGCAGTCTGCAGCCTGTCAGTGGAGGTCACTGAGGCTGGGTGAGGCTTTAATGCCACTGGGAATGGAGAAGCAGGAGGAGGCACCAGTGAAGAGGCCAAGAGAGAGAAAAGTGACTCCTTTCTTCCACTCACACTTCTTTCTCACATTCTGAGCTAACAAATTCAGTTCAAGGCAATGCTATTTTAACTATTGGAAGCAGGTACAGTACAGCCTCACCCAGGGCTGTTCCCAGAACGAGAAGGGAATAGACACCAAAGTTAGGGCATCTCTTTTCAGGTATATATTTACTGTGCAAAGGGAGGGGAGAAATGCAAATAGGTAAGTGGGACAGTAGAAATGCTGTCTTTATTTGTCCGAACATTTTTCTCATGGAAGAGACAGTTAGCTTTCTTAATCTCCCTAGCCTTTCTTTTTCTCTTTGTGTTCCCTTTTACCTTTTTCTCTGTTTTATTCAAGTTCATAGTTTTTACTATTAAGCAGTGATTTCTTTTATTGTAAAGAACCAGGTCAAAGAAACCTAAGCCTTGCACTGGCCCTTTCTGTGTATGCAGCTATCAAGTGGCAGCACAGGTTCTTGGGCCATTACTTTTGTTGCTGGTCATAGAATAATTCTCTGCTGCCCATAGCTCTTGTGAGCTATTGTTGGGACTTCCATTTTCTGAAAATATTTTTTAGTTGGGTTTTTTTATTATTATTAAATGGACACACATTCTCATCTGTAAAGGTTGAAACTCCACTTTTCCATCTGTCTCTGCCCTTTTTGGAATTGTATATCCCCTGTGGTGTGCAGCTCAGAAGTGTTCACTTACGTACTGGTAAGAAAAAAACCAAGAAATGAAAAGAATGAATGTGTGACAGAATGGAAAATATTGAACTACAAAAATGACCTCAAAACTGCACAAAGAACTTGCATGCTACAGGCAGACCCCACTTGTAAATAAATATTAATCTGCCTTGCATGTAAAATTGAAAATTAATGTTGGAGAGGGCACACAATCCACTTTTCAGTGTAAAAATATTTTCCCCTTTCTTTTTTTAATCAACATTCAGCACTTAGAAATCACATGTCCCATTTTAAGCACTTAAGATGTGGCTGGTTTGGTTATTTTTAAAAAAATCCTATTTAATATTTATGTAACAAAATCTGATGATTCCTGATGTGTTTCAGTTTTCATCATAATCTAGTATCACAATTCTAGTAAAAAAGTGTGCCTTTGTAGCTGGTTCAACATGGCACAAAAGCTGTCTAGCAGAGCAGATAGATACAACTTCCCTATCTCCAAAATGGTAAAAACCACATTGCCTGACACTGATAAAACTTTGTTATTTTCAGAGTACAACCTATGAACTAATTAGCCAGCATTTACAGCTTCCCAGACTGGCTGGAATATTATTTCACAGACATCCAGATCTACAAGAACAGCAGGAAAGAAAATAAAAATCAAAGCAAAAAGCAGAGGGAGAAAATCTAGATGAAAAATGAGATGTTGCTTCTTAATCCTGGGTGGGGGAATTTCATCTTGCATGAGGTCTGTATCCACCCTATGCACGCATCTAGATAGGGCAAGTATGAGACCCTTCTGCCCCCTTCCTAACACAGAGCCTCTGCCTTCAGCTGCAATGCTGAATTCAGAAAGGAAGGATGCCGAGTGCAGGTTATGTTCCCTTGCATTTGACCTTCCCAGATCTATTCACATTCCCTCAGGAATATATGACATTAAGGGATTCTCCACCATGCAAGTGGCATGCTGAGAGCAAGACTGTGCGCTGCCCCTTTGCTCCACCACCCGGGCAGTCCCCACCTCTTTTTGGCTGCTGCTGAAGGCCAGTACTCATTTGCAAATCCCTGCACTGCCAGTTGTCTAGGGAGCACAGGGATTACTTGCTTTTGTTCTCCACAGCTGGGCAAAGCGGCTGAAATTGCTGGGGCAGCTAAAACCACAGGGGCAGTTTACTGAGTACTTGCAACAGGAGTAGGTACCACCAGTAGAAATTGTACTGGTGACACATCTTGGTGCCAGCCTGTGACCTGGTCTGACTCTTGACAGGCAAAAAGTGCCAACTCCTCCAAGCACATTAGCTCAGCTGAGAAGGTCATATACGTTGCAAGAAGCCCTTCCGATGTGCTCTGTGGCTGCCTGTATACAGCTCTGGTGGGACAGCCCTGATATCCCTACTGAACGCTAAGGACAGCCTGAGCTCAGAGAGTTTTAACATGCCATCTCCTCTCTGCAGCAGGAAATGACTGCACCCTTCTAGGGATCTCTGAGTCCTCTTTTCTGTTTGACCCTGGCACTGCAAAGGCAGCTAAAATGCTGGAGGCTGCACAGGAAAACATGCTGGATGGTGCTCCTACGTGAGGTTTGCTCCTAAGCAGGGGGATATGTGACAAGTGACACAACATAATGGGTAAAGGGCAGTTATATCCCTTTACTGTCACAAATCAGCAAGAAAGAAGGAATATGGATAGATGTAAAGAACATGTTGAGGGGCATGAAAAAAAAAAGTATTGCCCTGGATTCTATCTAGACGTTCTTTGATCTACCTCCATGGAGATTTCTGATCATCTCAGTTATGGCCTTCCCAGCTATATGCAGGTCCTTCTCACCACCTGTCCCCCACCTTGTATGTGAACAGTATTAGCGAGGACAAATGAATTATCTGGTCATTTTTCCAGTTTTTCTTTGTGGAGAACAGAAAATAGTACAGTATAAGTGAAAAAACAATTATAGTTGTTGCAAAATTCATTAAAACAATGCTTCTTCACTGTACTTCAAACATGGTTCTCAGAGTTTTTAAACAGCTTTTGTTACTAGTCAAATAAAATACTGTGCAGTAATCCTTTAACCCTCTTGTGCCAGATTATCAGTTATTTCAAGCAAGTGTTAAAATCTTCATCACTCGCAAAAATGAATTATGTTTTCTTTGTCAAACTTGCATCAACATGCCCATCAAGCTGAGCTGGAAAAGACTCCTTAACAGTACAGCGTAGGTACTGCTGTTTGTGATTCCAAATGCACCTGAATCTAAATTTTGCAGCTATAGTGATCTCTCTCTCTCTCTAGGTATCTGCAAAAGGTGTTTCTTTTCAGCCAGATTTTTAGAATAGTTTGTCACATTACAATCTACTCTAAATAAAATTTCATAACATAGTCCTTTCTCCTCAGTTCTATTAATTAGTAAGCCTGATTCTCGCAGACAGTACTTCTACTTCATTTGATAATCACGAATCATCGTATTTTTTTCTATCTACTCTCATTTATGTGGCTTTCAAAATACTCAAGCGATTACAGCTATATAATAAAGGCTGGATTACAACAAGTAGAGTTTATCCTGTTTGGGGGAAGTAAGGTAGATTAGTTTATCTCTTCAGGTGACTTTGGCCTCAATCTGTGATGAGAAAAAGTTTCCTCCATCATTTGTAAATATGCAATGAGACACTGAAACAAAGTCCTGACACATTAATAATTTCACAAAATATTTGGGAGAACTACAGAGATCACTCATGTAGTTTTCCGCTTTGTAAACAATGCAGGCTCGTTCATCTATAGATTGTAGCTGTTGCTTCAGATGTGGCAAGAGTATTCTAGAAAGACAGTTCTGCCTATAAATGGGAAAGATCAAATTTCAGTAAGAACCCTTGCAGGGATTGGTGTTAATCCTTGCTATAAGAATGTACTTATTTTCAGTAGTCTGTAATGGGTGAAAGAAATGTGGCGTTAAGATGTCTTATGTATAGAGATATATCAAAATCTGCCCAGTTCATTTCTGTCTAACCTGAAGAAATGGACAGGCTAATACATCACATAAATTTCACTGATGAATGTCAGGACTCTGATACAATACAAACCCATAGAAAGCACCGTAAACAACATCAATCTTTCTAAAGGCAAGGCTGAGACAAAAATATTATTACCATATCCAAGGATGGAGACAGTATGTATGCTTAATAACATAGAAGAGCCATCCCAACCCAGTTTTAGTGGGGAATCAAAACTCTTGTAAACACCTTTTTTTCCAGGATCCCTAAAGGAAATGCATTCATCTTTTATACAACCAACTCGTATTTGGCAAGAGAGAGCGTGTTGGCAATCTGGAGACAAAGGAAGACAGTTTGGGATGACAGCTGACCTGAGAGGGAGCTGCACGTCAGCAGTGTCTCTCAGGGCTTGGGGTGGTGAGCAGAGCTTGTTCCCAGAGCTGGATTCCAGTGCTGCTGTAGGAACACCTCAGTCGTACCCAGGGCAAATCCCCCACCCCACAGCCAGTGGCAAACTTCACATTCTGCAGTGGAGCTCTGATTTTGTCTCATGGCCCTTAATTATCTCAATAAATAAAACATCAGTTCAGAACACCTAGCAATGCCTCGTTTCCATTTAGTTACTGAAGAAGTACCAAACAAATCTGAATGGGCAGAGATACTGTTGACTCTGAATACTTCAGGACCAGAGAAACTGAAGTTAAATCAAATGACAACACAAATAACCATGAGGTCTGGAAAGAAGGACCAAATCATGGGGAATGGTGCAGTGAAATCAGTACTCTAGAGGTACTCCATGCTGCTGAGGCAAAAACTCAGTCACTTGAGTCACCAGGCTTCTGAGAATGCCATGAGCACGATAAATCCAAAGGACTCTGAAATTCATCCTGAAAGATGGTAACAAAACTATTAGACCAGATCACCTACTCACCTACGTCACTAAGAGCACAGAGATTCACAGAGCCAAGAAGCTTAGATTCTGCCCTGAGATGCTGGCATACAATGAACAGTTGAAGAGTCTTGGACCAAGATGACTTGTTTCAAGTAGCCTGTGGAATACAAAGAAATAGAAACATTAAAATCAGGGAAGAAATGTTATGCTGCCCATGAGAAAATCATGAGGTGGGAATACCAGTTTGCCATTAAATTACTATTTCTGTAATAATTACTGAGCTTACTTACAATCATAGTGTGACCCAGACAAAAACATTTCCCCTTTTCAACTAAATGAAGACATACCCTGCTGTGGTAGACCTTGACAGGGGTATTTATTTCACCCAGCTTCCCTGGTATCTCTTTTGCTTCTATGAAACCCCCACTAATGTGGAATAATGGAATGGCAAAGTGATTTCCTTGGGAAAGTATAAGGCAAGAATTTACGAGAAGTTTTGAAATAAACCAAGCCCTTCTTTAGAAGATAGAACATAGGAGAGAGCTGTGTATTTGGAGGAATAAGGTCAGAAGTATTAAAAAACCTATCCCTTATTTTAAGCTTCCAGGCATGAAGTTTTGTGTATATAGACTGTACATAGTCTCCAGATGTTCTCAGATACTTCGTTTTGCTTTCCCATCTGTGTGGGGTCTAGTTTTGATCTCCTTTGGAGTGAATAGCAAAACTTTTACTGTATTTTAGCAGAGCAGAATTAGTGTGCAGATTTTACACCAAGCTATCTGGGACAAAACCTTTACTAGAGGTTTACCTGCAAACAGGAAACTCTGCTTTTCAAATGTATTAAATCCAGCATTAAGTTTGTGGCACAGATTTGAGACTAACATGCTGTTTGATTTCTCTTAACATGACTAGATCTATGAAGCGTGCATGTGCGTCTGTGTGTCCCCTCTTGTACCCATTTCTACTGCATTTCACGTTTCTGTCAATATAGCCTCCAATATTTGAATCCACTGATAGAACAGATGCAGTAATTGCAAACAGCTGTAAAGTATTACTCATCTTGCTAATCAAAATGACTTTCTGCTAAATAAACCATGAAAAAAGCTTTTCCACCATCAGTGAAGTGGAGTGGAAATGATATAGACTGTAAAGAGTCCACCACGGAAGTAAAGTCAACAGATCAAGTTTTCCTACAACAATGATTTTTACGTGCTAATGCACATTTCCAAAATTGTTATAGAAATTTCCCTATGTTTAGAAAAATGAATTTGTGTAACGACACAAATGTTCCTACAGGTATTTTATATGATACCTCCAGATACAGAGGAGCCTTGAAGAACTGCTTTATGCTTTCTCAAGATTCATAATCCAAGGGGCAATAATTGCCCCATACGGTTTTGCTAGATGTGCATTACACGCTATATTATTTTTTTAAAAAAAACAGAGTAGTATATATCTTCGTCAAACGTGACAAGATGACTGTTTCTGAGCTTATGGGAAGTGTGGAAGGGGCTGGTGAATCTCCAAGAAAAAGTTTGAGGGGAAAAAAAAAAAAATCACTCCTAGGTAAAACTCATGGCTGATAACTTTAGTCATTCATTAGTCTGTCCCCTAATGAGAAAGCTCCTTTTCTAGCTCATTGTGCTTCAGTTATCCTATTTTCTAAGTCATATTCTTTAATTCTTAAAAATGCTATTAGAAAAGATATCATCTCTGGTTATATACTCTTCCTCTATTCCCTTATGCCACTTAAGCACTTATTGCTGTGGGCCACTCCAGTATAAAACACTCCAGAGGAAACAACTTAGCCCTGAGTTATTTCTCTCACTTCTTTGGGTCACACTGAATTAGGAAGTAAGCAATCTTCTCCCACAGCTTTCTGGCACCATAAATGACTTGCTGGGACCCTCGGCTCTTCTGTTATGAAATGTAACTAGAAGTTAAAAGGCATATAACTTACAGATGTGCTGATTTTGTGGAGCATGGTGAACTTCCTACTACCAAGTTTATATATCTGCAGAGAGGGGAAGAAGAGGGAAGAGTAAATGAGATACAGATCTGATTATAGCACAGGAGCAGAAAGAGTAAATCTACTTCTTCTCTGAAGCACTTTATGTTCTCCAGCACTGGATGCAGTCTGCACCAAAGGCCTCAGTAAGTTCTCTAGATCAGTTGCCTTTCTGCCCCAGTTTTTGCTCTCTTTTTTCCTCCCCAGGTCTTTTTTCTTTCTCTTGACTCTTTTCTACTCTCACAGTCATCTATCCGCATTCAGTGCTGTGGCTGCAGCACCGTGACCAAGACACCCCAGGAGAAGCACTGTAGAACTTCAAACCACAGCATTGCTACCACAGGCAAAAGAGACTGTAACAGGGGAGACAAGGTCACTGTCCAGGGTAACATAGTCTACAGGGTGACATAATTGTCTCTATTAAAAGGGTCACTGTAAGGCTATGATAGAGTAAAGTTATTTCTCCCATGATATTCCTCTTCTTGAGGTTGAGAGAAAGCCTCAAAAGAACTGCTTAGAAAGTCTTCACCAACTCTGTGATTCATTCATTTCTCCCTCTTGCTCTGCCCACTTCCCAGACAGTGCTTTGATTTTTGAGCAAGGAATGAAAATGGAGAAAGGGGGACCATTTTATCAAAAGCTGCATCCTTCTGACAAAGCACACAGTGTACAGAGGACATTAAGGTATGTCAGCAGCAATGAACAAGGCTCAGACACCTTCACATCTCCAACTCCCCTCAAACTCTTGGTAGCAGCATGCGTAATTTTCACTTACACATAGACATTTCCATGCTACTTAAGGTTGCATCATTTGCGGGTTTCACAGCTAGTGAGTGCATCTTCCCACAATCACTGGTAGTAGCAGTACACCTATTTTACAAACAAACAGAAGGCTACAAAGACCTTTCTGGGTCAGTGAATTGCTGTCCATTGCAGTCATCATACAATCCCTCCCAAAGAACTGAAGCTGCACCTTAAATGTATTAACTGTGTTTGTCCTCACTGCCCCGACTGGAGGCTGTTCCAGAGCCAACATTACTGCTCCGACAGATGCACCCTTCCCATTCCAAGCCCACATTTATTCATGCTTTATTTAGTCTAAGGCAACAAGGCTTAAAATTCTATGGCCTATTTTTTTGCAGGCAGTGATGCAGCAGAGCCAGGCCTAGATCTCAGCCTCTCAAGAAGCAGCAGGTTTCAGAGTTTTTTATCATCTTCCCTCATGCAGGTTTTCAAGAACACCATGCACAACTCTAAAATGTCAGCACATACTTTCTAAGTCAGTGTGTAGCAGTGTGGGGTAAAGAATTTCTTTTTTCCAATTTCTCTCCATCTACGACTCTCAAAACAGTCACTGTGGCCCTTTTATTTTCCCTGCCCATTAAATAATACGTCTTTCATTCTCCAGCCTCTAAGCAGTCTCCCATTGCTCTGAAAAAAATTTGCAAACTCCATTTCTCACACCTTACAGCTCCTTTCATGGTAATATCCCCACCATTGGCCTCATTCAGGCTCTGTTCCAAATCCAGCAATTTCCTCCCTAGTATTTTGGGGCTTCTCCTACTAGAAGTTTTCAAGACGTAACATCCACCTTAAAGTGTGAGAACTGAATGAACAAGCTCAAACCTTCATGGAGAAGCGTGAGATAGTACGCCCAAGAGAGGCTGAAGACTGGGAATGGAGCTTGTTACTGAGACAGAACTGGGGAGCAGGAAAAGCAAAGGACTTTCTGGGAAAATATTTCCTTTGGGAAACAATGGAAGCTATAATGCATTTCCAAGTCTCCTCTTACTGACATTGAGAGCCCAAGACAGACTGCAAGAAATACAGGAACAGTCAGAATAAGACTGTGGTGGTCCTCATTTGGGAAGAGCTCCCTTACTGGGGAAAAAAACCTGAAAACTTTCCTGAACTGAACAAGAAGTGAACCCTACACATTGCCAGCATGGGACCCAGGTAAAAAAAGATCACACAATATGCCCTTCACAGTCTATTAGCAATATTTGTGCTCATTACCAGCGAGATGTGTTTCATGTAAAAGAGCCACTTGGGCAGGAGGGGGCACTTGAGGTAATTAAGAATGTATTTACATTTTATAGAGCCATTGATGCCCTTATGTCCCAGGAACTGACAGTAAAAGTGTGCTCAGGGTATTTTCCCTATCAATAAATATTAAAATGGTTAACCTGCACTTGGTCTGCTAGCTGCCTGCCATAGCTGCAAGCTGTTAGCAAGCAGTAAGAAGCAGACAAAAGGATGTGTCAGATAAGAAACCAATCTTCCAATCTAATTCTCTTTTCTGGGTAAGTTTCCATTTACTATGTTATACATTGTCTTATTTTTATGAATGTAAAATAGAATCCAAAAAACGGCAAGAGTCTCAAAATTGCGACGGTAAGGAATAAAAAGAGCTCTTGATTTAAATGCACTTTTTACTAAAAAATTAGTTTGGAATGCTCGTTCATTCATTCAGTTCTAGAACATTCCCCTATCCTTCTGAAATCATCCTCAAGTGCAAAACGGATCCAATATTATGTGTCCATTTATTTAAGTTCTGCCTGTGCCTATTCTTATTGTTGTCTCAGAGTGTTCCTGCCAGACACAAGCTCAGGAACAATAAACAGCAATCTAAACTCATCACAAAATCACCTTAAGAAAAGGAGAAACTAACAGGAATTAATCAGCTGAACAGGCAGTCTTCCACTGCAACCCTTGTTATTTAGACAAGTGCAGCTAATATACATAATGTAGCCATAAATAATTAAGTAAAATAAATTACAGCCCAACAAAGTCCACATGAAACAAGACAGGCCTCTCTGAAAGCCATGCGGGACTTACTCTGTGAAGATCAGAGTTAAAAAATGAAAGAGCATTCCTTGCATGATCTGTCTGTTGCTCTAATTTTTAAAGATGATACCTAATCATTGTAGAGACTGTTGCCTAAGAGAACCGGACCATGCTAGAGCTGAAGTCATAAAACAGTATGAAAGTGAAAAATGAGAGAGAAATGAACATGTACATTTTGCATCATGCTCATGTGGTAACTCTTATTGTCACGACTCACAAACCCAACAGAAAGAAGAAACTCCACCTAGAGCTGTAAATTCTGGTCAGCTCAATTATTTCACATGTTGCGGCACGACTTAAGTTATTCAGAGCAGAGAAAGGCAGATCCCTGATGCACCCTTCTGTATTGCTGGACAGGGTGAAAATAATAAATTGGTCATTGGGATACACTGTATGTTTCCTGGATAAGGAACAGCATATTTCATATTCTTCTCTCATAGCTGCCTCTCGACGGCAGTAAATGGTTTTGCCATAGCTGTCATACCTCAGCAGAGAAGTCCTGCAAGCAAAGGAGAGTCTACTTCCATTCACTTTCACATCACCTACAAACCTTTCTTCCACGGCAGCTGATGTCCCATACCCTCCTGGCTCACAAACAGCAACAGCTCTATGACTTGTCAGTTTTTTAAAGACTACTGGGAGCCTTTTGGTGAAAACCGTCAGGCCACATTGACCTAGCCCTACTGGCAAGTCAATAGTTTGGAAATTATTCCGTTTTCCGCAGATAATTGCACTGGATCCCAGGAGTGGAGATGTGGCATTTCCAGTGCATCAGAGTGCCTTTCAGGAGAATCACGTCAGGTTTTGATGTTGCTGACTGTCTGCTTCTCCCTCAAGCACTTGACATTCTTAAAAAAACCAAACAAAAAAACCCAAACAAACAAACAAAACCCGGAAAAAGTCTTTCGATGCTCAGGTTTATAATCCATCTCCCACTTCTACTAAAAAGAGAAGTCAGCAATATTTCTATCTCTCTATCCAGTATAGGCTTTGTGACCAATGGAGTGGAGGAGCAAATGACACAGGCTTCATCTTTTCCACAGAAAGATCTGACTCCCACACCCTGCAGATTTGGGTTTTTTTACCTTGCATTAGTCTGTTGTAAAGAGCCTGTGGCTTGATCTTCAGAAGTGCAGCTCTTGCTGAAAATCAGGGCCTCTGAAAATCCGAGCCTTGATATCTCAGTGCTTTGAAAAGGACCTGCATGCAGAGAGGAAAAGAATAATGATTAACGAACTGTGTTCTAAATGTAGCAACTATCACCCAAAAGTGGAGTCGTGGTGCCTGCTTGAACTGTCTGCCAGCTCCTGCCCAACTTATTTCCTGCCTGGTTGGAGGGAAGAATGTGATTTGCACAATGAACATGGTGCTTTCTGAAGATTCTTCAGTCTAAGTAAATGATCGTGCACCAGTAACAATTGTTCGTCTGATGATAGCTCAGGACTGCATTGGACCCCGTAGGTGCAGCCCACAGTGAAAGGCAATATGGAGCCAACTCACCCCCTAGCAAGAGGATGGGAAAACATTTCTGAACACAGTTCAGCATTACCCATTTTGGAGGGATGCAGAGAGAATGTTTTTCATGTATCTGCCAGCTCTGCTGGTCAGCAAGGTTGCATGGATGCAGCAGGAACCTGCCTTCTGAAGTTCCTGAAGTGCTGCTCACTCTGTGGCCACAGGTAGTAGGAAAGCCTTCCCTTATTGCACACATATACCATACGCATGGAGACTCCTGCCCTTGGGGTTACATGAGGAGTCTCCCCAAAGTTTAACTGAAGGGCTCCTGTAGGACTCCTAACCCACTGCTAGCAGCAAGCATGGCTGAATCAATACCCTGCCCAATGTTTTACATGTCATGACAGTGGATATTGCAAATTATTGACAAAATAACAGTTATTCTAAAGGATGGAGACTATGTATTTGTCACAGAGTAGTGATGAACTGGGGCTGAATAAAATGAGATCAGACTGGGAGAGGACTAGCGGGTGAGGCAGCCATTTTTAGCATGGGTATCCTGATACAGGAATATCTCTTGCTAGAATTTCTGAAACTTGTCGTTATTCTATCTAATAATTCACATAATGACATGGGTGAAGAGTCCTACAGAACTTATTTTTGCTAGGTACAGTAAAACTGCCAGGCTATCTGCCAGAATTTATTTCTGATTTGTTTTGAGGTTCAGGAAAACCTACCAACTGAAGATTCAAGCCATAGCTCTGTCAAAAGACATTTACATTACCCCTAAGCATTTCAATTACATGCACCAGACAGGACTGTAAATTGTAAGATATACATAGATAAATCAGATAATATGTGGCAAATAAGGCGTATAGCAGCAACATTAGCTTGCATATCAGAATCTTATAAAGCAGACACAATTAAGAGACAAGGCAAAGAAATAAATATGCCGTGAACCTTTCAAAAGGCCAACTGCATTGTGTTTATTTTAATATTGTTTAACAGTAACACTTAATAAAGTGAACATCATGATTGTGTGAACTAAATTTTCAGTCATAATAAATGCTACAAACTTAACCTCCCAAGTTTAAATAGGCTACAATGCCTTGGGAGAGACGCAAGAGAAATTATTTGATAAAGGTGACGGTTTTTCACACCTGAAAATAATGTTTTTCTTCCAGGCTCTCTTGATCAACAGTCTGTAGCCACACATTACAGATATAATCTCAAGACCTTATGGTGTATACTTGTCACTACTTGCATAACTTACTAGGGATAGAGGATCACAGAGATTTTGAACATAATTTCCCACACTACAGGAGATTAAATAGACTACATTTGAAGAAGGCAAGAAGCAGCTACAGCCCCTGGATAACAGAAAGTAAACTTCAACTGGTTTCTGCATCATTTATTCAAGAAGTATACAGTCTTGTCTCCTACAAAATTTAGGCATAAGTATCCTGCGCAGCAAGGATGCGTATTTGATTTAAACAACTAATTGCACAGGACTGGATTTCTGTTACGGCTTTCCTGGCGCAAACTAAAATCGTTACATAAATCAGCTGGAGAGTGGCAATTTTACCTATATAAAGATTGATTGAACATTCACAGCTAGAGTTTGTCCTGTTCCCCATACTCATCAATATAGAAGCAGCTGTGTTCTGAAAGCTTTTCTGGGGTAAAAGGCAACACTAAAGAGCATACTGGAAGAAAACAATCACCCTATCAGAGCTATTCCCTAGACTATTCTTCAGTGCTACAGTTTCTTCTTCATCCATCATGCTTTCTCTGATTGCTATTCATTTCCTTATTTAATGAATATTGTAATGAACACAACACAAAGATGCACTGTAGATATTTAAAAAAAAAAAATAGTATGTTTACCACTATATATCCTGAGAGGGAATATTAGGACCTCTGTTAAATGATGCTCTCTTGTTACCCTGATAAATGTGTATTCAGTGATAGATTTAATGCGAAACCCAGTGTACATAACTCACAAACAAACCTAAATCATGCATCATCTATCTGAAAACTGTCAACCTTTTCTAACAGATAGGAAGTATTTTCCCAGTGAATCTGTTGCTTTTTATACTCTGCTCGCCAGAGGTACTAGTGACATGGCAGCATTTCCTTTAACAAAAGAAAAATATACAGAGCCATATCCAAATCTTACCCAAAGAGGGAATATTTTTGTTGGCTTCAGTGGACATTAACAAAGGCACTCAGACTGTAGGAAAGCCAAAGTATTTGTCACCTTTTAATGATTTAACTGTTTTCTTTGCTTATTGTATACATTTATTCTTATGTTAAAGCCCTGAATCCTATGCTGGTAAGCGTAGGGTCACTGTCACTGGTCCAACTGGACTAGATTTATCCAGACCAAGAAATTTTCTTTTAAATTAACTAGAACTGTTCTTTCTGAGATGGTTCTAGTATTTTCTCTTGTTTTCAGGGTTTTTTTTTAAGTTAATACTAAAAACCCCCTGTATTTCAAAACAAAAAAAACACAAACCAAACCAAAACAAAAAGCTTTCCAACACTGAAATTTTTAGTTTTGAGAATATTGGAACAAAACTTCTTGATTATTACCTGTCGTGGTTTAACCCCAGCCAGCAGCTAAGCACCACGCAGCCGCTCACTCACTCCCCCCCCATCCAGTGGGATGGGGGAGAAAATCAGGAAAAGAAGTAAAACTCCTGGGTTGAGATAAGAACGGTTTAATAGAACAGAAAAGAAGAAACTAATAATGATAATACTAATAAAATGACAACAGTAGTAATAAAAGGATTGGAATGTACAAATGATGCGCAGGGCAATTGCTCACCACCCACCGACCAACACCCAGCCAGTCCCCGAGCAGCGATTCCCCACCCCCTCTTCCCAGTTCCTAAACTAGATGGGATGTGACATGGTATGGAATACACCATTGGCCAGCTTGGGTCAGGTGCCCTGGTTGTGTCCTGTGCCAACTTCTTGTGCCCTGGCTGGGCATGAGAAGCTGAAAAATCCTTGACTATAGTCTAAACACTACTTAGCAACAACTGAAAACATCAGTGTTATCAACATTCTTTGCATACTGAACTCAAAACATAGCACTGTACCAGCTACTAGGAAGACAGTTAACTCTATCCCAGCTGAAACCAGGACATTACCCTTACCCAAGTTGAAAACTCATCCACATCCTTCCTTTCCCATAGAATATTTCAGTTTGGCTGCCATTTTCCAAGGAAACTGTATGGGCAAAAAAACTGTCTGCCCTGATTCAGCACAGACCTCAGCATGCCATCAGACCCTTTTCCAAAGGGGTTGGCTTCCTTAAAGGAACAGAAACCCAGGGGCTGGGGATTGTTCTGCCTATTCCCCTGATAGAGCACAGGTGATACACTTGCCTTAAGATCTGGATCTCTCTCATAAGGTCATTTAAGCGCCCTAACAGCTTGTTCGCTGGAGGTACATAAAGAAAGAACTGCCTGAAGCTGACCCAGAGTATAGGTTGACACACACATGGCTTTCTTTTCTTGCTGAACACCTGTTCATGAGCATCACATAGCTCCCACAGCCATACTGCAACTTGAAACACAAGGAATTCTTGGGATAACAAATTATGGAGTAGGATTGTGCTACCTACCACACCAGTCCTACACTCTACTCTTTGCCTCCTTCCACACTGTAGGAGACAATCTGTGCTGCTTTGCTTCCAAGAACTAGTGGTACAGTACCCACTGCCTCTCTGGTATAGCAGTGGGGTGGAAGAAGGGCTGAAAATGGATCTCTGCAAGTTGGGGATCCCCCTCCCCCCGCTTCTGTCCACTGAATTGCTGGAGTAGTGCTGCTCTGTGCATGGAGGGTCTGGGGATGTTTGGAGAGGTGCGTGTAAGGGAGAGTGTTGGTCTGGGTAGTGCCTCTGTTCCCAGACAGCAGATGAGAGGCAGATGTGTTCCTTCCCCAAACGACTAGCATTAGGAAGAAGCTCCTTGGCATGCACAAAGGGAGAGACCTGACTCTTGAGAGTCTCCTAGTGAATTTATAATGAGAAAATAATGACAGAGATTACAGTGCTGCACTTTTAAACTCAGTCTTCAGTACTTTCTCTCCCAGTGCCTATATGTGTCAGACCCAGACACAGTCCTGCCTAATAAATGTGTTAATAGTCCCTGTCCAAGATACTCAATGCTAGAGATGCTCCCAATTTAGTCAAAGACTTAGGTTACCAGGACATTTCGTTCCCTGCTATAAATGATACAGTTAGTTCTTTTGGTCATTTTTATTTCTTCAAGTGAAAGAAACAATGAGCCTAAGAGGAAATTCTATGCCTAGTCCTGAGGGCTTGACTCTACCAGAGCTCATGCTGTCCTCAATGACTGGAGGGTTGCTGTGCATGTAAGACCTTCAGAATCTGGATCAGTACACTTAAGAACGTGCAAAACTGGTACAACGTGCCAGCTGATAAAAAAAGGTGGATCAGAGCTATTTTCATCATTAAGGACCAGGAGGTGCCCTATTTTAATGCTTGTTATACCAGCTATTTTTACATCTCAACGTCTGGATAAGACATGTCTGAAAGAGATGATTTTCAAGCAGTGTGAAATACCTCCTTAAAATTCCTTAAGTTCGTGATGCACACCCTCCAGGCACCTTTGAAAATGTTGGGGAGAAATTTGCCTCTATTGAAGTCAGTGAGAGTTTTACTACCGAGTTCAATAGTGCTGCATCTTGCAGCTTTCTACTGACTTCAGTCATTCTGAGTTCTCTGGTTGGCTGGTTTATTTAAAAGGTGTTGGAGGAAAAAGACTGTCTGAAAACAATTTTTCCACCAACAAGACGATTATTGAGTTGTTTTCCGTTTAGACCATGCAGAAGTGTCACAACTCAGTAAAAGGTGCAGGTTCATACATTATTCCTAACATTCTTCATATTTATAATATATACAGGTTTGTAATTTGACCTTTATTATTCTAGTTATTCTATCTTATTAAGGGAAAAGGATTAATATAATAAAAGATCCTTTGTATAGGAAGGCGTCTGTAATATTCTACCTTAACAGTCCAAATCACCACACCTTATAGGGGTAGCAATACTGTGTCTAGGTTATATCTACTGCTGAACAAAGAACTGTTTATGTGGTTTATGATTTCTTCTGGCTTCATTGAACTTTTCTACAAGACTCACTTTAATACATTAAGAAATGGTAGTTCTGTGTACATTTATCATTAATGTACCAAACACACTAACTATAAAATGATTAAACTAAACAGTATTTTGTAGGATGACAGTCAGTCAAGCCCTGAAATGCTGACAAATAAGACATCTAGCAACAGACAATGAAACCATAAGTCTTTTTGACTCTGTCACACAAAATAATTGGTAAGTGTTATGCTTTCATGGTTGTAGAGGAAATAATATGAGGGGGAAAAACCCAACAGGTACAGGGTCAGTAATAGCAACCTCATAGAAATACTGTAACTCTGCTGACATTAATAATTAAATGTACAAGAAATCTCAATAAATATTATTTGCTAAAGAAATCTATGTCAATGGCTTTTTTGTGTGTATGCAGACAAAGTGATTTATATCAGAGAAATGGGGAATCTGTTTTAGTCAATCTTGCTTTTTTCTCCTCAGAGCTGTAGAATTATAAAGTGCAAATCTGCTTAAGTTGGGCTTTTTTACATTTATAAAGGGCCACACTTGATTTAGCAATACTATTTTTATGTGTAATGACATAGACACATTTATTATACATTCTGCTAATCTTCAGACTTGCATTTTGACAGGATTAGGAATTTATACAATATGTAGACTTTAGGCTGCACAGTAAGACTGAAGCACTTCAATACATTTGGTTTTTTGCAAGCTAAGACTGAGTATTTGAAACAATCATTTTGTGTTTCCTGCTTTCTGAACAATGAACCACAGTAATCCTTCTGATGGTAATCATACTATTTTCTGTTTAAGATTACATTTTGTTTGTACATTTATAGTGTCACTTAAAACAAAATCCAGCAGGTTTCCTTTTTAGGTATCTTTCAAGAGGAACAGAAGTGAATATTTTAAGAAAATGACATAGAAACTGAGTTTTCTAAAAGGTACATACTTCCCAGTATGTATTTTATGAATATTTAAATGAAAGATGATCAGAAATGTATAAATAATTGTTAACACTTTAGGAACTGTTACTGTGTTCTACAGCTTAGTAATAGATTTCCATACTGAAGGGATTAAAGGACTTACATTTGGTGAATGCAGAAACTGTTCTGTTTTTTCTTTTTCCTATACAGCAGGTTGCATCACTGTTTTTGACACACAGACTGGTTAAATATGATATTCCCATCTACAGAAGGTATATAATGGAAATTGACAAAATTAATCCATTAAAATCTTAATGCAGAAATTCACAACATTGGAAATGTACAACAGCTTACTTTCAGTCTTAATAATGAGAAACTTGTTATTCATTTGCATGAGAATGGCAATTTAGCGTGGCAATAGAGAGCTCCAACTGCATCCCTGCAGTTTATTGCCTTAGGTTTGCAAACTGCTTTAACAGCCATCAGCCAAGAAATGTACATGTCATCTGCAAATCACAAATCACAGATCTTGACTCGAGTGATTGCACAGGGAGAAGTGCTGAAGGGTTCATAGTGGCCAGAACAAGACTTAAAAGTGATGTGAAATAGGGAGCAAAAAGGGCTGCAATTGCCTTGGAGCCTAAAATAGACTGAGCTTCAATGCCATGGAAAAAATCACCAGCTTCTCCATCATTTCTTTAAAGGTCAGAATTTTTGTAGGTGGATTGGGAGTGCAGTGGATTGCAGATGCGTTTAACAGCAGGGTATTTTCCGCTGCCATGACCAGTTAAGGAAGATTTTCAAAAACACATCTGCTGGTAAACAGTTTGGCCCTACTCTGGGTCATCTGCCTTATCTGTGCTCATTGCTGCATGAATTCTTACCTGGATAAAGTCCCAAACCTCACATCAGTCAAAGTTAGGCTTTCAGTACAGTCCATTACATTTTTTAGAGAGGTACCTCCGTGGCTTTCAGTTGGTTTTATGATGTGGGTCTGCTTCTTCACAAATGTATGAAGCACACTGGCAGTAGAGAGACAAAGCTTGCTCCTTCCCACTTCCTGTTCACGTTTCACTCGTCAGAAGACAGACCACAACATGAAAGAATAAATGAAGGGAAAACAGATGACTTAAAGAATAACAAGGACTCAGGGAGAGGATTTCTCTGTGCTGCGAAAGGAGGCTGGTTTCCGATACCATTTTGCATCATTTCAGACCACTAATATTATGCAGAAATTGATTTAACAGGAATTCAAACACAAATTGCCTACAAAGCGATCTAGAAGGCAGTAAAACCATTTTACTTTTCAGTCTCTCTCACTCTGCAGGTGACTAGATGCCCCTGCTTTAAGATTTCTCTTCCTCCACTCTGTTATAATAGAATCTGAAGTTCTGTTTGGAACTTGAGAGGTTAAAAAACAATCTTTGTTATTAAATGGGTGAACCAAAATGCCATTAAATAGACAAAGACCTTTGCAGATTCAGTTTTATGCTGGGGAGTGCCTACATTTTACAAATATTTGTATGGTACTTAAATATCTCTAAGTAATTTAACTTTTCTAAATGTTTATTAATCCATGGTGAGCACACTGGATCCTCTTCTGGGATCAAGATATGAATTTATAAGAAGTGTTAAGTATTTAGATAGTTTCAAACAGATTTCAGAGCACTTGTAACATCTGGGGAATGATTTCTACTTGGCTATTCTACTGATAACTTAAGAGAGAAATGTAGACAGTTCAACTAGTTGAGATTCTTTGTACTAGTGGCAGCGAGCCTGCTTGGCTAATGGCTATTACAAAGAGGGTGTTATCTCCTTTGGAGTTAGTTCCCCCCCACCTTGACCTCTGCCACCTAAATTACACCATACAGATATAAACTTCTTAATTTCTGTAAGAGAAATAGAGAAAATCTCCACCAAAAGCACGTGCCATAGGAAGAACTGAAAATTCTTCCTGACATACTCTCCTGTGAGCTGAGACATGGGAGAGCCTCAGAAAGCAAAATTAACTTAGGCAGTGAAAAGATAACAGCGCTCTTCATTAAATGCTCTGCTTCGGTTTTGAAAAGACATGTAGCTGGGGCAGCCTACATCTATGCAATCACTACATCTAACTCACGCAGCTTGCAGTTGTGTCTTCCAAAATAGCTCTCACAGTGCATCCGAAAAGATGTCTGCACATTTATTATTTGAAGGTTATGCTGTTCACACCTTGGACTTGAATTTGCAGTTTAAAAAGAACAATGCCATATTTTTGTTCAGTTTTTATCTCACCTTGTGTTCACCTCCAGTGGCAACTGCTTTTTCTACTACAGCCCATCACCAAGTGGCTTATAACGTCAGTCAAAGCCAACAGGTACCTCAGAGGACCAAGCATTAGTTTTTAACATAACTGGCAAGCACTGGAGAAAAAAACAGAGGAAAGGGAGAACGGGAAGAAACCAGAGTCCACAGGCACCGGTACTTGAGCACTTCACAGGAAACTTTACCCCAACAGCCTGAAGCCATCGTTTCTCTGATATAGTCCAGTTTTGCAGCTCAACCACAGTTTCAGACCTCCTTGCCAGTTTTAAGTGTCCTGCATTTTTTAACAGATGCTGCTGCCACACTGAGGAAGAGCTGTGATTGTACATTATTATATTCCCTCCTTTTGTTTTCACTTACTGAACCTAGAGAGATTTTCTTCCCCTTTTTTCAACTCATCTGACTTTTAAGTCTTCTTAACAGAAAAATAGAAATTTGTGTTGCTGCTGGTTTTGCAGAAAAGCTATTTGTGATGATCATAAGCCCATGAGCCAAGGATGACTTTCCCACGTAGCTCTTACTAAGGCAAATCTCCTTTGCTTTATCTGGCCATACTCGCCAGCTCTTCTCCACTGACCTATCACGAGTCCTGAGGGGAGCACACAGGTTGTTCAGTGGGGAGGGAAAAGAACTGATGTTATGTCTCCTTGTAGAGGCAGTTTTCCTCACATCCTTTGGTTGTGCTGTGGGTCTCTTTACAGCACAGAAAGTTCTCTGCACCTGTACAGGGAAACAGAAACAGAGAAAAGAGAGCTGGAAGAGCTGATAAAAAAATGTCACAGACATGGGGTAAGAAATGGAGGTAGGGATGGTTGCATCCCAACAATCAAATGGGGCTGATGAGCCCTCACTGACATACGAAAGTAGGAATACTATGGTTCCAACTAACAGCCAGTGGCTGACCATAGCCTGGTCACTGTGAAGACTTCCTAAATCTTTTAGAGTATTTGCATGTGTATTTTCCAACTCAGTCAAATGGGTTTCTGAGGAGAGAATAATACAGTGTGAAATCAGTCCCACTGCAATTCAGATCTGATGGCACTTCTGAACCTTTGCTTTACTTCTCCCTCTTTCTCAATCTCCTCCTGGTGCAGCCATCCAACTTCCCCTCAGCATGCTTATTTATTAACAAGAGAAGGCAGTTCATGTCATGATTTCTTGTTCCTGATTTAAACTAGATGGTTCCAAAGGGATAACAGTATCAATAACAATATCAGTTGGTGACCCCCCTGTGCTTGAAGAAGGATAGATGTGAGAGGGCAACCTATAAGAAGGTCTGCAATTACTGGGAAAAACAGATGGATGGACTATCTAAGTTTGCTGCTTTTTTCTTCTTTCCCTTCCAACAATTATCTAAGGCAGCTACTGAGACCCAACTGCTAAGGATCCATGCAAATATCTGCTGTGCTTGTCTGATCAATGATTCAATAGGCAAAGAGGGGCCTTTTTTCCATGCTCATCTTTGATTTCTGCACAGAACTATGCTAAGCTTGTGTTTCTCAGATGAAAGCAAGTGATACAGTTTATGCTAAAATGACAAAACAATTTGAAAGCGAATGTGTATAACGGAGAGAAGAACTTAAGCACATGGTTGACATTATTACGTTTATTTCTCAGTGAGACCTGTCTTTTCATGACACTAATCAAAAAACTGGGTCACCTCACAATGGTAATTTCTTAGGAATCTTGAAATTCGTGAGTCAATTTGATCCCTTTTTAGCTGAACATTCACTAAGCACAGCAAGGCTGGTGGAGCTCAGCTAGCTCATCAGACCTGTCATCGACTATATGTGAAGAGTTTATATCCTTAATGGGATCAAAGGTTTTATCAGTGATCCTTCGTAAATGTAAACAGATGAAATATTTTTCTATCAGCATTGATTCCACACCTGACATTTCTTCTGTTGATCAGTTAATGGTTATTGTCCGTTATAAAATCAGAGACAAGGAAGGTTTATTACTTTCTTAACAACCAAGAACCATGCCAAAGAACATCCCCCACCCCCCCTTGTTTGAATCCAGCTTGCAACAACTGAATATTAATAACATCATTTGCCATTGCCAAGGACAGATTTAAAATAATGCTAGTCTGGACATTATGAGGAACTTTTCAAAATATTGCATGATGTTTTAAAATGCAGATCTCCCATTAAAGTCAAATAGAAGTTGGTCAGCTAAAATCCTAGTCATTCTTTAGAAATTTAGAACTAGAAAGGTCTCCAGACAAGGATTTGTGAAATTAAAGCATAGGCAGAGAGTGCCATGCACTTAGCCTTTATTGTCAACACAAAATTATGCTGCTCTTTAGAGTCCTTTAGTGTTAACTCTGAATATTCCCCTGCAGATCTATGCAATTGAGAATATTCCTGGGAACATGACACATTTCTGAAACATGCTACAGATATCAATGAATTAATGCTCATCATATTCTTCAGCTGTGGAATATTTCCCTTGTTTGGCATAAGGAGGAACTAAGTGTGAAAGTGACTTGCCTGCAGTATTACAAATTTATAGGGATGCAGAAAACCAATCCCACTTCAGTGAATTATTTTTGGGGGAAGGGAAACCTACAAAAAGAACCAGTTCTAGAAATAAATCATACTATTATAAGATGTAGTACAATTGTATTAAAAGGAAAAAATATTTAAAACCTTATAAAAACAAAGGAGAGAAATATTTCATTCAACCTTGAGTGAAGGGTTTTTTAGAAAATTTTGATTCACCACAGATAAAAAAAAAATCCCTCTGAACTGCATAAATTACCTGCTGCAAGAGTGACCAAACCTGGAAATATGGCAAACAGTATCAATTTAAAAAGAAGAAAGGACATTTTAACCTAGATAGGATCAGACCAGTTTCTCTGGGCAGAGCATGAGTAACTCAGGTTCATGCGAGTCAGTCAGAGCCACAAAGGTAGAAGTGAGCCTCTGGGCTTAATATGCAAGAGTTGATCCCTTGTCCCTAAATCAGCATCAGCACTGACAGCTGGATCACCAGGAGTATGTCTACACAGCACAATACAGGTTGTACAGTGATACTGAGAGAGCACTGACCCAGGACTGGGATGGTGCCAGGTAAGTCTCACAGCTGATCGGGGGCAGTCTTATTAGGCTGGGCAAAGCAAGAGCCATTCAGAGACACTCACCTGCAGCAAGAGTCATTGAGAGCCAGCTGGTGGTTCTCTGCACAGAAGGACATTTTGCTGTGCAGACCTTTCCTGCAGAAATTACCAGTAATCCTTTGTGTTGTATTCTACAATTTCTCAGTCCTGTGAAAGAACATTGCATACTTAGCATATCTCAGATCTGCATTTTGCTCTGCTCTGTTTATTTTCCTAAAGCAATTCCCACCAAAATCTTCATCCATGCTAGTCTGAAAGTACCCAAACCTGCCTGACCTTAGATGCTAAAGAAACACCCCCTGGAAACTGATAGTGTGGTAGGAACGAGTCAACAAGTCAATAGAATGAGAAATAAAGCTGTATTGTCATCACTGAGCTGATGTACAGAAGTGAAAAATAAAACATAAATCAAAACGAGACTGAGGTCAACATATTATTAGAGATCAGATTATCATCAATGTTAAATTTGAATTCAGAGGAAGTTAACACTCGTCTCACAGAGCCAACGTAAAGAAAGTAGCTCTCCCCCAAATCTCTAGTTGAGATCCTCTGCTGATGGCCTGACTGTACAAACACTTACTGCACATACTGATGACTAATGCAGATAATATCTCTGACACAGAGTGTTTCCCCATTTGATGACTAAACATGGACTATTGCAGGAACAGGTCTCAGCACTGCAAACCCCTCAGAGCAGACTCTGCCTTCTTCCTCAGGCACATTGCATCCTGATGGTTTTATGCGTTAAGTAGAATAAACAAGAAGAAAGGCTTCACAGTTCATCTTACCAGGTTGTTAACTGAACATATGTATCAACATTTCTTCACTAACAAGTATCCTTCTAATTCAACGCTTTAGAACTAAAAGCCATAGCCCAGAAAGCCTAAATGAGCAATGTTTTTCTCACTTCTGCCTTGCAGGAACGCCAGCAATAAAACTGCCTTGCAATGCTCAGACTGCACAACTCTAGCATATGACCTGTTCCAGGGAAACTACTGCATCCTTGGTTACAAGATGGGAAATTTCAATTACTACTTCGGGCACATTTTCAAAACGGCAAAACTTAATCCAGAGTTTCACTGTGGACTCTTTTTACTGAGAAGTTACTGGATATAAAAACCTGTCCTGTTTTCTCCCCCTCCTGCTAAACAGCCTAACTTCTGAGGTAGTCACACTCCTTTGCTTGCCTTCCTTCTGACCGCATGTCTTTTCTATTCTTGCAACACAGCAGACTGACCTTCAAGGGCGTGGCCACTGCCAACTCCCTTGACTGCTACACCAGAAGCGAGCACCACCTTTACTCCATCCTGCAGCCATCTTCTGAGAAGGCATGCTTATCTAGTCACCTGCACTGAGAGGACTCCCGGTTCTGCATATACTGTGTATGGAAGAGACTAATGGGAGCACAGGTCATTAAAATGCTCCAGCCCATTTCTCTGTGAGGTTCATCTCCCTGCCATCTTTTGATGGTGTGTTTCTGTTACAGTTAATCTGATTGTAAAAGTCTTAAGGGATAAGAAATTATTTCATTATGCTCAAAAGCGACTATGGCTTTGATGAAGTCACTGGTCATATGCACTGCCTAGTGCTGGTGACTGCCTTTCAAGAAGGGTATCAAAAAGCTGGACATTTTACTCCTTCCTTAAAGGAGGAAAATATAGTTTCCATTGACACACTTCTGGATCATACTGCATTTATGCACAGTTATTAAAAATGCATCAGGTTCTAGTAATGATCTATATATAATATATATAAAAAAAATATAGTTAAAAAATATATAGTTAAAACCAGCTCTCTGATAAAGTAAGTTATAACAAAATCTAATATCCAGAAAAAGCTAGATGAATTCTGGTTTGAAAAAAGATATATATTTTAAACAGTGAAGGACATTAGTTTACCATGGTGTTAGTTGAGATGACTTTGTCCTGAGCCATTTTTTTGTCAAAACTGGATCTTTTTTTTCCAAATCTGTGCTAACAGAGGGGTAGCTCAGCAAGTTAATTCATTAGAACAATGCATCCAACCCACAACTCATTTTGGTGGCCGCCTTTCTCCAGGGATGGACTTATTTATGCACTTGTGCTATGCACAGATAAACCAGGTCTTCTGAGAAACTCTATGTCCAATCTGCATTCAGACTACAGCTGATCTTTGCACAGATGGACTGTAATGGCTATTTTGCTGGGAGAGGGCCAGACCACACTGTCACCCTTTGTGACTACACTGATTGGTCATTACAGCTCTGTCTCAAGATCAGTCTCTCAGGTACAGTGAGTCAAGGCATCGCTGGGCATCGAAAAATTTTGTAGACACTTTTGAGCATAAAGTCTTAGCACTAGAGCATGAGATGAGGGTTACACTATCTATTCACCTCATGGAGGTGTTTGAAAATAAATCACTGTTTGTGATTAGTCAGACACTAAGTTATTCAAGGATTAGTTTTCCTGATTTAAGTTGTTTAATGAGACATGATAAATTACAGAATCTGAGACAGCCAGCCAAAATCCCACCTTGAGTAATAAAAGGATTGAAGTTTCATCTGCAGAAGATTATGTTTGACCTTACAACAAATGTGTTTTTACACATTCTTTTTCCAGTCCTGCCTTTTCCATGACATTATTCTTCCCTTTTAACCCTCTCCCAAGCTAGGACCAGGCTGTCCTATGTGAATCAGGAGCCACATAGGACACCCATGTTTATGCAACTATGAAATTCCAGTCAAAACACAGGAGTAACCATTAATATGAATACCAAAATCACACAGCACTAGCAGCCATGTATTTACCACGCCCTACATCAGAAGAGCTAATGGTTATAGCATCACTGTTCTGAGTGACAGCAAGCACAACACATTTTTCATCTCATATACCACAGTTACCTCCCAAAGAGCTGTAGATGTGTTTGTGGGGATGCAGGGATACACAAGGCATGCTGGGGAATGGGGATACACTGGACGGTCTACTCAGCTGCACACGAGGCCAAATTCCCAAAGTTTTATATTGGCTAAAATGCTGGTGGCTTGAAGGAGAACACGAACAGCACTAAGATCTCAAACACCTTGTGCTCCAGAACGCCCCCACCATGGAACCTCACCAGAGTGACTGAACTCTGACTCCAGGACTCAAGTTCAGAACTGCAGGTTTTTGTATACAGACATCCAGGAACATGCTAGGCCTGAAACCCAGCAAGGCAATAATAAGCAAGCCCAGTCCCAACTGAATGAGACAGTGAAATCCTAGTAATGCGCAGGAACAGGTGCTTTGTCCATTATTAAATCAAGGAGACATGTAGTTTTTCTAATGATTGATAGTGCTTAGGAAGTAGGCATTGAAAGTGACGGTCATCTCTTGCAATGGCCAACATGTCTGTGCATATGCAGCTAATGGCAAAGGAACATTGCAGATCACTGCTTGACTATGGGACTGAAAGTCTATGAACCCTTGTAATGCTCTAGGGAGTTCACAGTCAAGCTCTTCTTCAATACATGCCCGTGTGCTGGCTGCAGAACTGCTAGTTCTGAAGCATCAGTTCCCCCAAGTGGTAAAGCTGCACTGGGGAGTTGGGAGATAAGCCATGTAAGGCTGCATGCAAGTAGTTAGCTCACAGACACACCAGAACTGACTCCAACACAGAGGAAAAATGAGAGAAAGACTGATAAAGGCTAGAGAAGAAGTGCAGAAACTTTGTAATATCTAATAATGAGACTTGCAACCCTTGGCCCTGTGAAGGGAGTGGGAGAGAAGGTGTCTACGAGGCTAAGACTGCTGCAAATAAAAGAAGGTGTACGTATTAACAAGGTGATACCAAAACACCTGAGTTTTCTAATGTAAGCCTTGTGTACTAGGAACTTTCTATGTTAAATTCACTTAATTGTAACATCCATGTCCAAAAAAATATGCAATCTTAGGGGAAAAGTTAGGGAAAAAAACTTCTGCTATTGCAAGTTTTTCCTCTCTCAGTTTTGTTTCCTCAATTTTTTAATTTGGCAATATAGAGTAAGACCAGGAGATACATGTGCATATCAGCAAAAGGTTGTGTCAAAGGCAAAAAAATTGATGAATTGCCTAGTTATGTACATTTGAAACCTGCTAGATGAGGGAAGAAGTAAGATTAACAGTGTCCTGATGAAAAGAAAGATAAGAGAGCACCAGAGAAAGATAGAGAGCATATATAACATTCAGAAAAGGGTGACAGTAATTTCATTAGAGCACTGGAAAAAATATACCGAAAAATCGGTAGACTGTTCAACCTACTCTATCAGTTTCTCGTCAGCATTGACCTCAATAAATTCTTGCAACTCCACATGACTGTTTCTTTTCTGAAGTACAGTCATCATCTCCTGACCCCTTCTTTAATGTAGTTACTTTTGAAGTAGATAAAAAAGTACAAAAATGTGCTTTCAAAAAGGCAAGATAAACACATTGCCAAATTGAGTACTGGAGACTTGATTGCTTCCTAGCTTAGTGCAAGGAAAGAATGTGATTTACCAGGAAGTCAATAACTTCAGAGAACTCCCAGAGAAAACTTAAAAAAAAAAAAAAAAAAAAAAAAAAAAAAGGCAATAAATACCTTTATATTGGCATACCATTCCACTTCAGTTCAGGTAAACATCTGACTGCAAGCAAAACAGTCTTATCTGTAGCTCACTGCTTTGAAAATCAAGCTGCAAATCACTCAAGAACATTTGCTTTCCACCTTTCTCTCGTAAGATTTCAAATTCTTTGATTGAGCTGGGCAAGAAAAATTGTCAGAGAGGGCTCCTACACACACTTTCTTTCTAATTTCTCTTCCCTATCTCAGGTGAAATCACAAGGTGTAGATACTGTAAAAAAATACAAGTAGAAATCATTAACTTTTTTAACTTAAAAACTAAACCCCAGTTTCTCCAACCAGCAATTGGATTGGAATTTGGTTTATGTTTTGACCATAAGCCCAATGTTATGCAACTTTATCTGTCCATATTCACCCAAAGTTCTAGAAAACATTCCATGATTAAATGGGCTACTTTGGCAAGACCAAACAAATTGAATGAATAACTGCAATATACACACACAACTTGGTACTGCCTAAGCAGCTGACAGGTAGCTGCGACTTGCTTTTTTGTCACTAGTTTGGGAGCTAGTTTTGTCCTCATAATGATACTGACTTTTCTGTGAATCCATTTGTTTCTCACATCATCAGTATTTCACTTAGTAGCCCATAGCAGAGACAGAGAATCTCAAAAGTGCTACAGAAACATAGAACTAAGGCATTTTGGTTATTTTACTACATAGTCCAATGGAAAACATCTCTGCGATTAGCAGACAGACATATGACACTTACAGATGTGTCACCCGCTGACTTTTCTGTGCAGCTCACTTCCAATAACTCAGTCATAGCTATACTACGCAAGATAAAACTCACACTTCCACACAGGGGATGCCAGCTCTGTAGGTTTTGGCCACCACTGGTGCAACGCACAGCATAGATGGGCCCAGACGAAGCATTTACTGGCACTTCAGATACATAGAGATGTTTCGAAGGCAGCTGTCAGATTTTGCATGTGTGTGGGATGTCAGGAAAAAGTGGGTTGGTGTCAGTCAAATTAGCTTGTCCATCAGTCTTTTAGGAAATACACTGAGAAGCCTAAAACAAGATGTTGAAAGAGATGGTGTTATTTCTTCTGTGAAATGAGGGGATGTTTTATGTAGCAAATCTGACAATGAATTTCCAACATGAAAGAATCCGCTTACTACATCTTAGCTACCTTACTTGATCCAAGGTTTTAGAATAACCTGAGAGTGTCAATCAGGAAGAAAACAATATAAAAAGACCTGATAAAAACTCAGAAGTTCTATCAGGCAAAGTCAAATGAAAGCAACCAGAAGGATCAACACATCAAGTTAGCTTTTTTTTTCTTCCATCACCTGCTGCAGCTCTTCCTCTAAACTGGTGGCTCTAATTTGACAAGTGAAAAAAACTAAACAAACAAAAAAAATCACTGTTGAATCTCAGCTCATTTGCAGAAACCCACCAGTCCAGCTGTGTCCACTGCTTATTCACATGTAGAAACCAATGAAGTAAAATAGCATCAAAAGGGTAACTTTCTTCTCTTGGACACAGTAGGAAGGAGGTAGGGATGGGTATTTACTCCTTTCAGCAGAAAGCACCTCTCTTGTTGTCCTAACTCCTACTTCTTTCCACTAAGCATGCTCCTAAAAAGCCATCCAGCCAAGACATCTACATTTAAAAGGTGTATCATTCCTCTGCAGTAAGCTCATCCTTGAAATAAATATGATCTGCCCTCAGTTTCATTGGTAGTAACATTTAAATCTTTTCCTCCTAGTGTCAGCTGGCATCATACTTGCAGTGCAGGTACAAATGATGCTTACAGCCAATGAGAGACCATAAATACAGAAAATGGAGAATGACTGATAGTTTTGACAGATAAAAATGGAGAACTTCCACACAGGATATGTTGAAGCTGCTGGAGATATTGATATAACTTGTGACACTTAGAATAATGACAGCAGTGTAATGTCAGTCTCAATAAGAAACTAAAAAGTCTAAAGAAATAAGAGCATGAATTTCAAGACATTCTGCTATTGTTTAAATGCCCTGTTTTGCCAGCATGTCAGATGACAGAATAAAAGGTTGACCACAGCAAACATATTTCCCAGTAGTTCTACCGAGCTCCTTAACCACCAGGAGCAATCTCTCCACTTCCAACTTGGAAAAGGAAGTAATAACCAACATTTAGGCCACTCCTCATTTCACCAGAAGTCTCCGGAGTTTTATTAATATTTCTTGCCACCACCTAATTAGATCCTGTGCTTAAAAAGCTAGTTTCATCCATATCAGTATAGAAAAAACATTTTAGTAAAGCTTTGTTGTACATTTTCTCTTGGGTTGGAGAAAGACAGAAACTTTATTTGTCATAATGTAGTGATCTTACTGTTCCAAAAAATATTTTCATATGAGGACACAGAAGCACTCGGGGAACTTGTTGAAATAAGACAACTTTTCAGTTCTTGTAGTGGCACATCTGTACTTCATTCACCAGCACAAGTAAAACACTACTAAATACCAAGCAAAGAGTGCTCATTTGTGTTCAGATCAACAAATAAAAATAGCAGTTGTTTTTAACTACTACAGATCCCTGGATGACTCTTCAGTTTATTTACAGTCTCTCATGACTGCACCTTCCTTGTATGTCTCGCATCCCAAACTTTGAGCGTGACATGAAAAAAACCAAACATGCTCTTCTTGCTGGGTCTGGTATCCACCTATTCACATCAAACCTCACTTGCAATTGCCAGAGCAACTTCCAGAGCAAGGTGCTATTCAGCCCAACTGGGGGGTGCTGGAGCTCTCATGAATCACTGCTGGCAGCAAGCATGAAAGAGGTAGGACCTTACCGGTGAGTTTAAACAGCTAGGATTCAGATATATTGTCACAGGACACTGGGAGGCTCTCTGACCACAGTTTCCTTGTGCAGAATACAGATAACATAATTTTTTTTCAAATAAAATAATGCTACCACTTTTACAAAACACTTAAGCTTTGATTGTTCAGATCAAAGATTAAACTCTCTCCAAGCTTTCATTTATATTTGTTGTCTTTAGGAAAGTAAAGCAAATGGCAATAAAGAGCACTTACTTAATGCACTGATTCAGCCAGGAGGCCTCAGTCAATCTGAGTAAAGCCTTAACTAAGTTAATACCGAATAGTGCGTTTGGATCAGGGGCTTATACACCTGTTCTTGAATGGTATGTTTAATTTACAACTTCCCTGTAATCTGCAGAATTATCTTAAATTGCCCATTAGAAAGGTTAATGTTTAAAATTTAAAATAACTATTAAATTCAAAAATCCACAAAAAAATCCTTCCTCTTTCATTGGATAATAATTTTAATAAGAAATTAAACCACCATAATGCCACCAGTTATTCCATAAGAATTCTCTTGTATTATTCAGCCCACACTCACCTTTCAGTCCTTTTGTGCTGGTTAACTGTAATACAGTCTATCATTCACCTCATCTAATCCTTTTTTGACACCTATCTTAACTTTCAAAATAAAGCATTATAAGAAAGAACTATTTAGTCTACTAACATAAGCACAACCTTTTTTCCTTTGAAAATTGCACCACTTATATCTACAGTACCTTGCAGGAAACCTGAAGTATAAAGTTTGGGAACACTGTTTTCCCAAGGTCACAACATACCATTGGTTAAAAAAATAATATACATGCCTATGAGTACATTAACAACTGTGCCCACTTGCCAACCTGTTTAAGGTTACACGCAAAGAGAAACGCAACCGTGCTTTTTCACCTTACCACAACCTTAGAGTTTAGCTTTAAATCATTTCTGAGGAAAGGCTTCCTGCAGACTTTTCACTTAAGTAGTTGTAACTACAACTGCAAAACACTGTTGACTGGTGGACTCCAGAGACTTGTTCATTACCTGTCATTAAATGTTTTAAAGTTTGCATAATTGATCCAGCCAATAAGTCATCATTGATTTATAGGGGTCTGTGCTGAAGAGTTGCTTGTTAAAAATTCATAACACTGGTATGTGTCTTTACAATCCATTAGCTGTTTACGTACCCACAGTCCTAAGATTGATTGACCTTGGACTGAGATTCTCATGGACTCTGCTTTTTTCTTTTTTTAAAACTTTTTTTTTTATCATATTTTTTTACACAAGTCCACAGTATAGAAAAGCAATACTTCAGCCTTCTCCCTTGACAGCTATACTTTGATTTTTTTCCTCTCCATCAAAACTGAAACTTTACTTGAAATGATGAATAAATAAAGCATACTCCATAAACAGCTTTCCACTATTATTTAAGCTTGCGAGCTGTGCTCTGTTAGTCTCCTTTCCCCACCATCAGATTCAAGTGTGTAAATGTTCTAAAAGGCTTTGAATGTTTTATGATGATTTCAGGGAATGATGGAGTAATAGCTGAAGAGCGAAGCTATTAGTTTTAATATTTATATTGAGTGCTCTGAAACATTAATGTGACAGGATGTAAGATCAGAGCAGCGGGACATATTTACTTCACAACCACTGCCACGTGGCAAAAATATTTATTTTCTGAAGCTCCGAGGCCAAGTTTTTTTCACAAGAATTTAAAGTTCAGATTGACATATATATTAGCTTTTCCTGAACTTTGTATTTATTTTCAGGAACTAAAGATTGGTTACTGTTTTGGATACAACTTACTTCACTTAGGTAGGACCCAAGCGTAATGATGTTGGCGGTGCATCATGGTCTCTTTACGGAAATTTTCCAAAGCTGATATTAATTTACCAATTCATCTCTCCCTGTCTGCTGTGTCTGCTTCCCAAAGAGCACCTTAGAGAAAAGAAAAACAGTGATTTGTTAATAAAGAAATGGGAAGGGCTCAAGAGCAGAATCATCGTTAAAAGGTTGTTTCATATTGTCTTCCAATATTTCATGCATGAAGTAAACCAACCCTGTAAATGTCCTAAGTCATTGTGCTTGGTTCTTCTGTTCAAACTAGCAAACATATTAAGGTAAGTGATCTTAATTACCAAGGGTCAAACAGTGCTCACCCCACTTGTGTGGTTCTCATGGTCTTCAGCGAACAAGTAAAGGAAGCAAGATGAGATCCCTAGGGAGAAATCTTCCTATCAGATTTGCAGAGTGGATCTGATATAAGTGGAACAAATGATGACTTATTGCTGCTACATTATGAAAATGTGATTTCTCCAGATGCTTCCATGCTCTGTGCAAGGACTCCATAGGCTGACACCACCACCAGGAAGCAGTTCACAGATCTCCAGCAGGATAAACAGTTGAGTCTATTGGGTACATTTTAGCCAGATGTAACAAACGTTATGTTGGACTACATCAAGCAGGCTTACGAGAACAATAGTGCTAGGCAGAAAATAGCAGGCTTACAAGAACAATAGTGCTAGGCAGAAAACGGAGCATACTCCTCAGTGAGGCATAAAGAGGTAGCCTTAGCTGAAAAAGAGAGGTTACCAGTATATTATTACATTGTTCGCCAGAGTCCTCTTTATACACCCTTCCATACAGTCATGGTGTGCAGGGGTCTTACATGGACTGGAGGGCTGGAGGGGAAAAAAAAAAAAAAAGTCACAGAAACGCTCAATTGCAAAGTTGACTAGAATGGTTTGTCACGTGCTTTCCCAACCTTACCTTTCCAGGAAGACAAAACAAGCTATCCAAAGGTCTTAATTATCTCTCAAACATTTCATTAGCCTAAATAATTTCTGACTTAGTCCTTGGTGACCTCCTTTCCCAGCTATCTTCCAAACCATCCCCACAACAGAAGTAGCCAATGGAGATGTTCACCAGAGCATCCTTTAGTCAGTTCCAATAGGGCAGAACATGCAGCATTTTCTTCTCAAAGTATATTTCACTGTCCTTCATGTCTAATGACATATAAATGTTAGTTTATCCTCCACCATTGTTTTGAATAATTGAGTCAATCCCCTATGTTTTAAAGACATCTATAGCTACAAGTCACCAGTCTTTCCCACATCTGCTTCTCTTCTTAACTTCTGTTGTTTAGGAGGCATTTCTAAATACAATTCTTCTCATTATTTGCTGAATCATATGGTGCAGAAATTAATAGACTAGAATTTTTAAACATACTTAAGGGGAAAAACAAACACACTACTTGCACCCGTGTGTACAGCTACTCTACAACTTCTTGGTCCTCCTTGTAACCATCAGAGAAAATAATTTAGAAGTGTTTGCTTCCACTTCTCTGCACAGAAACAGTCTTTCAAGAGTGTTAGAGGAGACTTCCTATAAGGAAAAAAAAATTAGAAATTAGCATAGCAAGCATAAGGAGGACGATTTACATCACTGAATATGTGGGAGTCACATTCTGACCCATGTCTGCTACAGCTTTTTTGAAAGGCGGAAGGAAAATTATGAAGTCAAGGTGTTTGCTACCTATCAGGATGACCACCCTTGCAGAACTCCGTTAAAACACATCGTCCACCAAGGCAATTCTTCACCTTGTAACAGAGCAGACATCACCACCACAGTGTACAAAAGGGTAAAGAAAAGAGCAGCAGCTGCTATTCTAGCACTGAGACCAAAGCAGAGGCCAAGAGAAAGACAGGCTGGGATGAAATCAGCACCCTGTTTTCTGCTAGGGATGTTCCTTGGGACGAGAGTATGGCACTACACAGTCTACAACAGCACCCAAAGACTCAGTCTTCTCCTCCCAAAAGAAGACATTTCCAGCAGAAAAAAGATTTGACTTACAGTCTCCTATGGCAAGGGGTTTCCACACATGCTGGAATCACAAATGATACCATTTTCTCAGCAGGATGTTCACTGACAACTACTGACTCAAATATGCCAATTTTAATTTACAAACTTCATGTTCAGCAACATTTCCCACTTGGAACATGGTGAAAAGTGCTCATCACCATACGAAGTCTCTGTCTGGGGTGTTGAGGGAAATGAGTGCAATTTTAGCTAAAATGGATCAATTTCATCCCTGCTATTACTCCAATGGTATTGTTTGAGCTACACAAGTGATAAATTTTGTCCAGTGTGGTTAATGGGGTCATTGTTAAAAATTCTGCTTAAAAGAACTTGCTTATTTGTTTTTTTTCATACAGATGAGCATTACATAGCCCAAATCAGAAGTAATCTTTTGTTATTTACTACACAACTAGCTAGCAGTGATGTGCACAACAGAGTACTGGTATGTCCCTAATTATCAGGAATGTGACTTGGTAGAGTCTATGAGATATACAAATTGTGACAAGTTTGCTTTCAGAGTGTAAACTTTTAAAAACCACCATAAAGACCCCCATAAAAATATGACTTTGACTAGAAAAAGATGTAAGCTGCATAATGGCTACATGGGTATTTTTCCTTAGAGATCAGGAGAAATATGACAAGTATGACTGCTATTATAGTTATATAGCATATTCCATTTAGCAGCGATAGAGCAGAACTGTGAAAGCATATCCTAAGGTATTTTCACTTCATGCATTTGACATTGATATTAGTTATTGCATTTAAGATACATTGGGCTGTTTATTGCTGACTGTTTCCCCTCACTGAGAATGTTAACCACAGCAGAGGAATATTTGATGTTACAAATTATTTAGCTTGCTACTCTTCATTTTCCTTTTAGTATGCAATTATTTGTTTGGTTTCACTGAGCAAATGAAATTTCAAGGGCATTTCAAGGAAAATAAATAAAGTACAACCCAAAAGGGGTTTTTTTTGTTTGTATTCAGGAACAGCACTGAATCATGCATATGTATGAATCAACAAAATCAGGTTAGCTAAGAAATTGGAAATTGCACTCCACACTAGAGCATTTTTCTTGCTCTAGAGATCTTTGCTATGGATTTGAAGGACTAATAAAAAATCAGCAGCATGACTGGAACAGATGTTTTTTATGGACTCGGCTTGTTAATAGTCTTTTTAGCTTCTCCTAAGGACTTAAACCAAGTTCCTCACTTGTCCTGAATATCTGAGATGATGTTAACATTGTCCAAAATGTACACTAACAAGCAGCAGTGAAAAGCTAAGGTCTTACACATGGTTATGAATAAAAATTCAAAACATTGCTGTGAATGTGATGAAACCCTGAAGTGGGCAATGTTACAAAACAAAAAAACAAACTTATTGACTGCATCAAACCCATATAGTGTCATTCTCTTGAAGGGAAGATAGGTTGGTAAAATACTTCCATGAACTGTACTACATGTATTGTAAAAGCAAGGGCTCATTACAACTGAAGAAATTCCCCTTATATTTAAGTCATGGTTCACTTCTGTATACGAGAACTGAAACAAAATGAGATAGATCCTCAACCGGTGTAAAGTAGCCAGGCTTTATTGGCTCCAGTGGCGCTGTGTCCATACAGTCTTTGTGTTCTCATTCTAGTTAGTGAATTTCTGCAGGTAGAAAAGAGAAATGAGATTAATTGGGAAAAACAGAAATCAGAGTCTGTGTCACAGATGTTTCCCTGGGAAAGTAATACTTCGTTTACTCTGTTGCTGTTGTAATCACTCATTTTTCTGCAATTTCTTATGTTCTTCCACAAATTTATATCTGCCAGATACTATATGAGTTGTTCGTTATGCCAGGCTCTGAAAAGGAAGGAATCACCCTAGGACTTGCCATTTTATCACACCTTTTAGCTAAGACTCCAGAACAATGGTGCTAAACCTCCAAATCCCACTCACTGGGTTAAGAAACTGCAGAGGTACAATTTCCTTCTCAGGCTTAGAGAAGGAGGAGAAAGGGAAGCTCCATATTGATTAGGGAGCACTTGGTTAAATGGTACTTGAAACATTTCACAATTCCAGCTTGCTGGTTTGTTTTTGGTTTTTTTTAATACAGGGGCACCAAGCCATTACTGGCATTGAACATTGAGTATTCTAATATCGTTGCTCTGTCAGGTAAAGAGATACACCTTCATTGACTTCAGCCAAGTGATGCTCAAGCTCAAATATATGGGATTTCTTTCAGTAAGGATGGATTACCTTTTCTCTACATGTAAAGCATTCTCTGAGAAACCTAAGGGAGAGAGAAAAATAGCTTTTTCCTTGACAAGTGACTTAAACTCAGGCGCAAAATAAGGACAACTATGTCCACTGTCTTCCCAAGTTCTATTGTGAATGCTGTTCATACTCTTCTCTTGGAGGTGTTCTTGACACTCCAGGGAGTATTCCCACAGGAAGGATTTGGAATTGGCCTGGTTCTTCTCTCACTGAATTGTCCTAAAGCCTGTGGTAGACAGGTGCCCGTCGGGGGGGGGGGGGGGGGGGTGTCTACTGAAGCCTGTCTTTTAACCCATTTTATTAGTAGCTGAGGTGACTGGAAAGTTTGCTATTGTGCATATCTATCTTCATAAGTGTTTGCTAGTTGCCACTGTCATTTATATACTTAGAACATCCAACTTTGGTTTGTGAGAGCTTTGGTTTGTAAATAGCTTGAATTTGGAATATTTGATGAAACACTTCCCACAAATGGCTGCATAAAAATCTGAAAAAATACCAATTATTGGTATTTTTCCAGTCTGATTCAGTAAACCCAAAGTAACCTCATGGACTATACAGAAATTCTCCCAGATTTATGCAATTCGACACAAGAATTTGAGCCCACTCATCCTAGGCTATGGACTGTTTCCATACAAAAAGCATTGAAAAAGGAGAAAATGCCCTCATTCAAATTCTACACATTAATTGTCTACTTGCAGGCTCTTTGATACAAATTTTAAACACAATAACCTGCTGCTTCTATTATCTCCTGACTTGTAACTGCTTAAGTCAGCAACCTGAATGCTTTAGTATATAACTCATTTAAAAAACAAAACAAACAAACAAACCAGACAAGACAAAAAGCAAAGGAGAAACAGGTATGACAAATACATATACGTTTCCTGAGTCCCTCCACAAATTCAGATTCCTCAGGCCAGTGAAAACATTTGCAAGAAACAGTCAGAGCTGAATTTTTCACAAGTGCCATACACAATGGGCAAACACT
Source organism: Haliaeetus albicilla (assembly GCF_947461875.1). NCBI lineage: Eukaryota > Metazoa > Chordata > Aves > Accipitriformes > Accipitridae > Haliaeetus > Haliaeetus albicilla. Next base: position 18,505,051 of record NC_091490.1, on the reverse strand, counting down.
CACTGAAGGGAACCAACTACCACCAAAACACAGAAGGTTTTAGGGAAGCTGTCCTGTAACATAGCCTGCAACCTAACTGCTGTGCTGCCTTTGGACTCCCAACTCTTGGTTTTTGGGAAAGAAGTGAGCATCCAAGAAGTTCTGATTGATTGTTAACAGGAAACTATCCCACAGAACAGAATTCCTCTTTGGATTCACATTTTAGTAACATTTAACTGAATGAAAATATAAAATCTTTTCTAATTAGTGGGCCATAACATGATTTTCTTGGCAGCACCTTTTGTACTCCACCACTACCCTTATGCTGCTTCACTTTTCTCAGATCATAGTTGCAAACAACAATCTTTGGCTTATTTCTGCTCTATCCTGTTTTTTTTCCTGACACTACAATAAATCTAGACGGTTGTTGTAGCTCCTTTTCCTGCTAATGTGGAACTTGGAAAAATAGCCTTGACCTGAGCTGGAATAACCCCTTGTTAAGATTTTATACCAGACAAAACTGCTATTTTGTCTCATTTAAATAACGATAAAAACTGTTTCCTTATAGCTGACCAGGAGAGACCCCAGCACATATTCCTCTTTTATAACATTGAAAGTGTTAGTGAGACCTGCTGATTATCTGATAAGAACACAATTAATTTGTGCCCAGACTCATTAATCTTTCTTAATACACATCAGCCCATTACATTTGATCCATGACCTCTGTCCCCAGTCTTGCATGAAAAACTCCCAGGATCAGAATCACATCATGATTTGGCATGGAGCCACCAGCTCCAGCAGTTGACTGCAAAATGCTTCAAAGCCATCAGCAATGGCAGCTGCTGTATTTATGTGCACATGCCCGAATGATAAGTTCACAGCTCCTCTAAGACACACTGAAAGAAGTTGGCCATTCGAAAGCCTGAATCCCATTAGAAATACAGCTGTGTCCCTATTTAGATCCAATAATTACTCATCTTTACTCTCACTTCTGTTCCCACAAGACACAAGTGTCATTTGGGGTGCTGGGACAGTCTATGGAAATACTTTCCCCATGGCTTTTGTAAGTAATATTTGATTTGACGTTAATAAATGTGCAGCAGTGCTTTGAAACCAATGGCCCTTTCACATATGGACATTCATGGATGGAGGAACAGAGGATCTAGTTAAAAGTCACTCATTGCAGTATACCTGGGTCCTTCCTGCTATAACAATTATCTCAAGACAGGGAGGTGTCTTTTTTTTGTAAAAGTTCAGGCATTTAGATTGATTAAATCACCTGGCTTAATAGTGGACACGAACACAGGCCTTTCAGTGCTTTCTGGCAGCCATCAGGTTACTCTCCCATCCATAATTAGCAAGGAAAGTCCAAAGGCTCACCTTATTAGTACTCCTAGAAAATAAATGCGCATAAGAACAAGCAGCAAATCTGTGATAGCACATCTACAACCTCCTCATCCTGATATATGCAATATTTTTTAATTGAAGCAAGCATTTCTAAGACGAATTCTTTAACAATTTGCAGCCCAGACCCTTCCTTGTCATCAGCCAATGTTCACTGGTAGGAGAGATGTAAGCACGGAATCCGAGAACAACAGAAGTTGAACGATCACAGAAACAACTCTATGCAATTTTTTTAAATACCATGTTTGATGCCAAATGTCAAAGTTTTAGTTAATGTGAATTTAATTAAAGCATTCTTTCCCAGTTACATCCAACTCATTTTTGTCACCGATACAGTTTGTGAAAAATACAGAGTCATTCACTATATGACAGTAGTCTAAATTGCATCACTCAAAAGGAATAGTATACTTTTTCCTGGTTAGCTGATGATGTTTCATTTTGTGCTTAACATATGAAAGCCACAATCCTGCCACACCAATAACATATGCAGCCAGTGGCTTTAGTGGGGGTTCTTCTGAAGGGTTTTCTGTGAGTCTTAGCTCTGTGCATGGCTTTTTACCTTCTCTTGTCTTTCTTCAACCCATGGAAAGAGATAGAAAGCCTTGCAATATAACTGCCAAAGACAGACCACAGACATAAAGTATGTGGTATTTCAAATACAAGTAACATTTTCTAAAGTTTCTACAGAGCAACTTATATTACATATTGATTTATCTGCAACCACAGTATTTCCTGATCATGTCCTAGCAAGCAAATACTTGTTTTATTCTTATTAAAATGTCAAACAGGTTCTTAATCTTATCAAAGTGATTATACTGCAGCTTTGAATTACTCTGCAAAAAACCCATTCATTCATTAATCACTCATTCATGCAATGAAGAAGGTGGTGAGATTGTCAGACACATACCATGCCTGATGGGCTAATTGTGATGGGACACAGCTCAGCTGCTTGCCAGCTGCCCAGCATGGTAACTCTCAAGGGGAAGGAAGGGAAGAAAATTTCCCATCTCTGCTCTCCCCCAACAGCGGCCTTTTCACATCTTCAGAAGCCACATAATCTGTGAAGATGCAGACTAAGCTGATACATTCCCACATCTCCAGCATGAGGACGATGAGAGCTATGTCTCCCCCTTCCCTCTCTGTCCACAGACATCAGATTGTGGTCCATCATCTTTAGATGCTTGTTTCTAAGGAAAGAATAAAGCATGAGGGAATACATGTGGTTATCTTTCCAAGCTTCACTGCAGGCACTGTGGAAAGATTGCCCACTCCTCTGCCGGGAGCTTTCTCCAGCTTTAAACAGATCCCTACCATACAGACTGCCAGGCTAGGATCATGAGGAAATCTGGTTTTTAAAAGAGCAGAACTCACGCAGGGATTGTCATAAATGCCACAGAATAAGCAAATTTGGACTCAACTGTCAACCTTATTGCCAGATTGTCAGAAGATCTGAATCAGGAGAATAATTTAAATGTCAAATCAAGACACTGCAAAAGCAGATTCCTGTGATTTACCATGTTGTTCAGAGATAACATGACCTAAGGGTAAAGAGAAAAGCTGGCTGAAAAAAAAGTCTGTTTTTCAGGGGCTTGTGGAACTTTTTGTTGTAAATTCACCAAAGTAACTGGAATGTGTAGGTTTTTTCTCAGGCAAAAAGCACAATGGTACTATGACAGAGACTTCTCCAAAGGGGCTTTGGATCTCGTCCAGATATACTTGCCTTGACAGATAATTGCTATTGTGAAAATTAATAAACTAACTTTTGGGAAGTGCTCTGAAATACTTGGGAAGGAGAAGGTCAAAATGCCAATTATTGTTATTTTTAAATTAAATGTTTTACATGGAACGATGGACATATCATAATGCCACTGGTATTAGTGTGGACTATTGCAGCATTTTTTATAAAGCTTGGACTGGGAATATGGAGACTAAAAGACAAACATATATTTATAACAATAAGCCTTTCTCAATCTCTATCATTGTGTTGATATTCACAACTTCAGGGAGGATTTTGCCTGAACAAGGACTGCAGAATAATGCCTATGTTGAGAAAACCGTATGAACCGAACTGGGGAAAAAAAAAATCCAGGTTAGGAGCTGTCATTCTGAAACTCATTTTCCCCACCATGAAGATGAACTCTTATTACCTGTGAATATGGAATTCAAATACTATTTTCAAGTTTTAAATGTAGGTAACACTTTACATTATGTGTCAGTGTGGTACCAATTACAGCATAACTCTGATATTGTAAATCTATTGAGAGAGAGGACTGAGCCAAGAAGTTCTGTAGTAGCCCAAACTTCAAGTAAAGTTCAAAAAGATTTCAATCTGCTCTTCTTATACAAGCCCATATTTAGTATCCTGGGACACTTAGTGCCTTGGAAATAAGCACATTACGTTTTTAATATAACAAACTTAAACACCTTGCACTTTTTTTTCTTTCTCATCCTCTTTATGGGTGAAAATGAGATCCTCATCTACCCACTTTCACACTTTAGTAGCTATTGCATAATTTTCTTTACCCCTAATAAGGAAAGTCTGCATCCCCTGTTACAGTGTTCTGCAAAGAGCACAGTCTGGGCAAAGGGAAGATGAATGTTGTCCTGGTTCCACAACTGAACTGTCCTCTGTCACTGTGTGTGAAGCCAGCTATTTCTCTGGCTGACCTATAGTGCTGTAGCTACAGTGACAGCTCTTCGGCTAGCCCGCTTTTGACTAGGACAGTATCTAGCCCTCAGAAAGAGGAAAAAATAGATATGATGACATCAGGGAAGCTGCTTTAAAGAAAAGAAAGCAAGGCTGTGCCTTAATCCCCAAGAGAAAATCTTACAGGATTTAACGTTAAAGTACAACATTGCTGTAGGTATCTAACTATTCTTTAGTGTTAAGATATATCGCTAATTTAGAAGCGGATGGCAATGAGCACCATATTTTTCACAAAAACAGGTAGATTTTAATACTCTTCAGAGTACCAATTAGGACATAAAGCCATTTCCAATGCTCAGTGAGGGCAATGGAGAGATTCTGACACTGGTCCATTGAGGGGCTGCTCCTTCCTGCCTACTGAAAGCCCAGATACAGACCCTGGACCTTGCCTGTAGAGCAATAGGGCGCCAGGTCTGAGCTGCATCTTTGCTGTGAAAACGTAACAGACAAATAGGTCTAAGCTATTGAACCATACAAGTTATGCTGTTCTTGAGGAAAGGAAACCAACAATCTACATTTACACAATAAAATAAAGTCAATTCTCCTACGATATATTTCAGCTAGATATGGAAGCTTGGAGTCTGTTTGTTGGACTGTGCTTTTAACCAGAATACTAAATCCCAGTGAACAGGAAATATTATCCATGCAAGTGATTCAGTATTATTTAATTAGGTGCACTAGACTATTTTCCTCCCAGTGAATGGAGCTGGTATACTGGTATCTGCCATTAACACTAAACGGGGCTTACACACGTAAAATCCCTACGGCACTGAGGGGGAAAAAAAGCCTTTCAGTTTCATAAATAATGGATCTGTAGCAAAATTAGCATTTCATGAAAAATTTGAAAAGCTAGAATGAAAATATAATACAATTTCTATTTTATGTGTCCCTGTTTGCCAGTGCATAGTGTGATCCAACACACAGGTCATCTCCTGTATGTCTACTACATAATCACATCAAAAATTCTCTCAGTTATCTGCAGACTCAACTAGTCACCTATGACCAATGTCCTCTGTGGCATTATGATAGTAAAAGTGCCCTTCTTCTACCAGAGCACTGTGGCACTGGGTTAATTTTCTGGTGTATGAATATTTCTGTGATATTTTTTATTGAATTGTAATAAATGCCATGACTTTTCTACTGTGAAGTGTTTCTTTTTCTGTGTATGTTATGTGACATGCTTACACACAAGTAAATAATGGTTTCTCTGCAGGTACAAATACAAGCAACTCTTGCCTGTTCTATTCCAATAAATATTCATATGGAAAAAGCTATAAGCCTAGGCTATTAAGCATGCACACTGCAGACTGTACAGTACACTAAGTAAATACACACCTATTCATGACATCAAACATTTTTACCTCCCAGTCAGCTCATTTCATCCTCAATGCTTTCCAGGGTGACCAACATAGGCAGCGATCTCCACCCATTTTAGCTGTACTCCACACTAAACCTGGCTGCATTTGAATCATCCAGAGCTCTGCCATGAACCTTGGTGGAACAAGGATTGCAGCTTGTTTCTTTTGTAACAAGATGCTGAAGATCTCACCTAAGCCAAGACTTCTCTATGAATTTGCCCATTACGATTAGGAACAGAGCAATGATTAGCCCTGCTAACTCCCATGAAAATCTCCAGACAAGGCCTGTACATGGTGGTGTGATAAAAAAGGGCAAGATATCATTCACATGTGAAGACGAGTGGGAAAATGATTTTAGCAGGCCCACCCACAAATGGTAAGACACTGCCTTCCCCTTCTTTTCAGGATTCTGTATCTCAATCCCATGGCTTTAAAATGTGAAGCAAAACCTATTAACATGGGCTTTGTGTTTCCAATGGAATAGAAGTTGTAATGCCAGCGGGAAATCAAATTCCGAGAGTCATGTTTTTCGGTTGTTCCATATTCTGAGCCTAAATTTTGCTATAGTTTTTCTCTTTTTCTTCCTCAGTGACTAAATACACATCTAAAGCAGCTAGCTGCAGATTAATTCTGCAGCCCAGGCATACTTACAAATCAGTATTTTTGGTCAGGAAGAAAACAAACAACAATGACTTATTAATTTGTAAGCATAAACTCATTGAACACACTGAGACAGAAGGAAGAAGTTACAAATGCTCTTACCCACTCTTATTCTGTAACTCCTACCATTAGCAATTCTGCTCAACTGCTCTTTTCCATATTAAAAGAATTTTAACATGGAAAATATTTATGGACATATTTAAAGATTTTTTTAAATTCTACCTTTTAAATTGTACTTTTTTCTACATTTTTGGTGTTTTAATGCTATAAACTTGAATATCAAACAGGGGTCATGATTATATTATTTGATTCTTGATGTCATTATTTGGCTTATCTTTAAAATGAAAAAATGGTTTCTGTTTTCCCAATGGATCAAACAAACAAGCTGGGAAGTCAAAGGAGAAAAATAACATCCCCCCTTAGGTTGAGCAATGTGATTCGTATTTCCTCCTTCCAGCTTTCTGCCTATGGGAGCATCTGTCAAGGCTAAGTCAGCACCTTCCCAGGAAAAACTCATAAACATGTTAGAAGACATTTCATTTTGTCATCTACCTCGGCACATTGGATTAGTATGCAAATAAGACAGCACAAGAACAGACCACAGCAGCAGTGCTAATGCTCTAAGTGATCTTTCAGTGTAATTAGAATTTGTTTCATCACACTAATTTGACATGGCAAATTAGTGAAGCTAAGATAAGGGGGTTTAGTAGAGCCAAGGCGCTGGTATGTACACAGAAACTTGCCAGTAAGTCCATTTGCACATTGGAGTTTTGTAACATTGCAGAGAAGTGACAATTAGTAAAAGCTCTAGAAAATATCAGTTTGTTTTATTTTTAATCTGGTAACTTGATAGGTTATATTTTCTTCTACTGCTATCTTATAATAGTGGTTTAGAGATCTTAGCCTCTCCACTGTTGAGAAATCTTTCAAGACTTAGGATAAGCTACATGGTACTACAATTATACAAGTTTAGTCAAGTCTGGCCCGGTGGTACACAGCAACATGCTGTGTTATCACATGGGAATTCAAGGGGCAACTTCACAATTTCTGTTTCACAGAACAAGCTAGCTGAAAGCCATTCCATGGCGACAGCAGAACTCGGGGCAATGGTTGGCTTCTTTTCTGCACCCTCCTGCCCCAGGTTGTGCAAGCTCAGGAGGTGTCCTGAACCAGAAATGAAAACTCATCTCTATTGCTGCAAAGTAGTTCTGAAACTCAAGATTTTAAGGGTGGCTGGAGCAGGCAGGAGTCTGGCAGAGGTCTGAGGGAAGGCCTGGTTAAGATAGAGGACTTGTCCAGCTTACACAGAAATAAAATCTTTAACTTTCTGATTAATATTTGAGACTGTACATAGTTTTCCTAAACCATTTACCCCTAATATTAGGGTAAATAAGTTACCTGACCTTTGATGCAATTTGGATTTTCATGTTCATTTGGACCTGCTGAGATCATCAGCCAAATGAGAGCATCTAGCTAGAGATGTGATGACACATCTCTCTCAGCTGAATCACAAATCCACACACCATCCCCCAGAGATGCAGCTTCCTTTTGCATCTCACACTCCCCAAGGGAAAAGGGCTGCATAAGCCAAAGAGGGGCTGCCTTAAAATGTGGTCTACAGATCTGAGACAGAATTCTTATTCTGTGCTCCTTTGTGTTTTAACTGATTCAGAATAATGTCTGTGGATATAATAATGTCAGTTGTTTATAAAATTTGCATCATATAATGAGATGCTAAGATGGGGTTTATTACTTGGAACTTCTAAGAATAATGGAGTAGAGAAAGATATATCTACATAGGCATGCTTAATCTGATTATTTGTTCACTGATAGGATAATGACCTATTCTTTCAGTTACATACTTTGGATTCCTTCTATAATTTGACACAGTCCTGACAATAACTTAAGTTGTCTTCAGGAAATGCCAAAGGAGCCAGTCTATTCGACAGTTAAAAGGAGAAAAATGGTACTCAAAACCAAAGCAAGTTCCTAGGCAGTGTGGAAATCCTCACTATGGAGCCTGAACAGAATTCAGAAAGGAACAAGCAGAATAGCCAGAAATGCAAGCTGCCCTTCAAACGAGGAGACATACATTGGTATCTTCAAGTTTTGCACATCCCAGAGTGGTAACATCCAAAGCACCAAAACACAACAGACGCTAGCCAAAGTCAACCAAGGCAACTCCAGAGACTCTGGGTATCAACCTTTTCTTTCCTTTTCAGATCAGGATGTGGTATCTTTGGGAGGAACATCTGACAAGAACACCAAACCCTTCAAAACTCAGAGGTTTTTTGGGCCCAGTTAAAAAGTTGCCTGCAAGTACACTCCAGGAAGAAGGCAAAGGAATTCCTCTCCAGAGAAAACTCATTTCTCCTCCAAGAATCACCTTCTGGAACATTTGTTTTGCTGAGAATTAGGTCTCACGCCCCATAAATTTGAAAGGATGGGGAATTCCTTAGGACCTGCACCCGAGGTACAGCCAAGCAGAATATCACTGAGAAAGAAAGGTGCTTTTGTGTTCACTCGTACTCAGAGAACCCTTCTTGATTTTAAATGTGGGCTACCTATTATTTTATAAGGATTTTCAAGGCCTATTTTCAAATTTTTTTGGTCTCTTCTCATTATAGGAATCACTTGCTAAGGAAAAAGATTAGCATTTTGATTCTTTATCCCCAGAGAAGCTTGGCCAAACAGGTACTCGCACACAGAGGCAGACAGAATCTCTGTTATTTGTGATAAAAATAAGCTATCACCTGCTTCTGAAGGTAATCAGATACTGTTCATATTTCAAAGCTCAAAAAGTTAATACTAATGAGTGTTTTGAAGATGTTTAAAAGAAATCTAATTACAATATAACTAGAAGTTATGGAGAGATGATGGGAGAAAATATTATTCATTATAATATGTGCCATAAAAATGCCTTTTTTAAAGACAGAGGAAAAGGCCATACTGTAGGGAATATTTCATGGCTAGTGGGAGGGTTAAATAAACAAATGATAATAACACCAATCAGACCTCTTTGCTTAAAGCCTGCAGAGTCAATCTGCTTCTGACTGTGGAGCTACCAACCAGCAAAGGCAAACTAATTAGACACAGTCAAACACTTAGGCAATCACACCTTGTGAATATAAGCGTCTTCCTGTCATTTGGCAAGTCTCTCAGCTGCCTCTGAGCGTGAGACAACAAATCCCCTGCAAACAAGTTCCTCACTCTCCCTGTTAGTGAGATCTAACAGAGCACAATGGCTGGAGGTGAAAGGTGGCAGTCTAGTCAGGTAATGACATCGTCTTGAACAGCCCACATTAAAATAGTGGCACTTGTTTAGACTAGCCTATTTGCACCTACCTGCAGAGGGCCTTTTTAATGTAATTATTAGCCTCTGCAGCCCTGCTTAGGATTTGAAAATATCATTCATTTTCATCTTGCTTCAACTACTGCTGCTATCTCCTATTCAATCCCAGTCACCTCATCTCCCCACAAGTAAGTGTAGAAACAGAAGCAGATGAGAAGAGTTGAATTAACAAGAAACAAGTTGGCAGGTGAGCTGTGTGACACAACAATAAAAAAAAAGCTAAAAGATTTGACAATATATTCTAATCACTACCTGACTGTAGCAGAGCTGCAGACATTGAAACAGCTTTCTGGGGAAAAGAGAAAAGACAGCAGGAGAATGGTCTAAAACCTCTTGTGCAAAACCCAAGGGCAGGAACCAATCCTTATGATCCTTCGAACAAATATGTAATTACTATCTCATACAGTCCACTGACTATTATCCACTGCTGTTGTTTCACATGGGCACCACTGATACAGCTGGGAGCAGTCCGAGGAGTATCAAGAAGGATTACAGAATCATGGGAGTGGCAGTAAGGGACTCTGGAGCGCAGGTAGTTTTTTCATCAATCTTCCCTGTCAAAGGGAAGGGGTTGGAAAGGGCCAGTCGAATCTGGCAAGTCAACAAATGGTTTCGGGACTGGTGCCACAAACAGGGCTTTGGCTACTTAGACCATGGGACTCACTTTGAGAAACCTGGTCTACTGGGGGCTGATGGGGTCCATCTGTCAGAGAAGGGGAAGAGCATCTTCAGTAAGAGGCTTGCCAAGCTGGTGAAGAGGGCATTAAACTAAAGTTGCCAAGGCTGGGGAAACTCAATCCATCCCACTCCTACCAGTTTGGTGCCAGTGCCAGCAATAGATGCCCAGAGCCTGGAGAGGGATCACAGGTCAGCAGGAGAGCACCCGAACAGCAACACAAAGGAATTCCAGTCAGTAGGTCAGCTTCATCGGGGGCCAAACTTAAATGCCTCTATGCAAACGCACATAGCATGGGGAATAAACAAGAGGAGTTAGAGACTTGCACACACCTGCAGGGCTATAGTCTTATTGCCATCACAGAGATGTGGTGGGATGGAAGGATACAGGCTCTTTAGGAAGGACAGGCAGGGGAGATGAGGAGGGGGTGTCACCCTCTATGTCAATGGCCAGCTGGAGTGCACGGAGCTCTGCCTGGGGATGGATGAGGAGCCAACCGAGAGCTTATGGGTCAGGATTAAAGGGAGGGCAGGGACAGGTGACATTGTAACGGAGGTCTGCTACAGGCCACCTGACCAGGAAGACCGAGCGGATGAGGCCCTCTATAGACAGATAGGAGCAGCCTTACGTTCTCAAGCCCTGGTCCTCATGGGGTACTTCAACCACCCCGATACCTGTGGAGGGACAGCACGGCAGGGCATAAGCAATCCAGGACATTCCTGCAATGCATTGGTGGTAACTTCCTTCTCCAAGTGATGGAGGAGCCAACGAGGAAAGGTGATATACTGGACCTCGTTCTCACCAACAAGGAGGGGCTGGTGGGGAATGTGAAGCTCAAGGGCAGCCTTGACTGCAATGACCATGAAACAGTGGAGTCCAAGCTCCTTAGGGCAGCGGGGAGGGCGCACAGCAAGCTTGCTACCCTGGACTTCAGGAGAGCAGACTTTGGCCTCTTCAGGGATCTGCTCGGTAGAGTACCATGGGATAAAGCCCTGGAGGGAAGAGGGGCCCAAGAAAGCTGGTTAATATTCAAGGGTCACCTTCTCCAAGCTCAGGAGCGATGCATCCCAGCAAAGAGGAAGTGAGGCGAAAATGCCAGGAAGCCTGCATGGATAAACAAGGAACTCCTAGACAAACTCAAACACAAAAAGGAAGCCTATAAAGGGTGGAAGCAAGCACAGGTAGCTGGGAGGAATACAAAGAAATTGTCCAAGCAGCCAGGGAGCAGGTTAGGAAAGCTAAAGCCCTGACAGAATTAAATCTGGCCAGGGATGTCAAGAGCGACAAGAAAAGCTTCTATAGGTACATTGTGATAAAAGAAAGACTAAGGAAAATGTGGGCCCTCTCTGGAAGGAAAGAGGAGACTGGGTTACCCGGAACATGGAGAAGGCTGAGGTACTCAATGAATTTTTTGCCTCAGTCTTCACCAGCAAGTGCTCCAGCCACACCACCCAAGATGCAGAAGGCAAAGCCAGGGACTGGGAGAATAACGAACCGCCCACCATAGGAGATCAGGTTTGAGACCACCTAAGGAACCTGAAGCTGCACAAGTCCATGGGACCTGATAAGATGCATCCATGAGTCCTGATGGAACTGGCAGATGAAGTGGCTAAGCCACTAGCCATCATATTTGAGAAGTTATGGCAGTCCAGGAAAGTTCCCACTGACTGGAAAAGGGGAAACATAACTCCCATTTTTAAAAAGAGGAAAAAAGGAAGACCTGCAGAACTACAGGCCAGTCAGTCTCACCCCTGTGCCCAGCAAGATCATGGAGCAGATCCTCCTGGAAACTACGCTAAGGAACATGGAAAATAAGGAGGTGATTGGCGACGGCCAACATGGCTTCACTAAGGGCAAATCATGCCTGACAAATTTGGTGGCCTTCTGCAATGGGGTTACAGCACTGGTGGATAAGGGAAAAGCAACTGACATCCTCTATCTGGACTTGTCCAAAGCATTTCACACTGTCCTGCATGACATCCTTGCCTCTAAATGGGAGAGACATGGATTTGATGGATGGACCACTCGGTGGATAAGGAATTGGCTGGATGGTTGCACTCAGAGTTGCGGTCAACGGCTTAATGTCCAAGTGGAGAGCAGTGATGAGTTACGCCCGTCAGGGGTCAGTATTGGGACCGGCGTTGTTTAACATCTTTGTCAGCAACATGGACAACGGAATTGAGGGCATCCTTGGCAAGTTTGCCGACAACAACAAGCTGTGTGGTGCGGTCAACACGCTGGAGGGAAGGGATGCCATCCAGAGGGACTCTGACAGGCTTGAGAGGTGGACCCATGCGAACCTCATGAAGTTCCACAAGGCCAAGTGCAAGGTCCTGCACATGGGTCGGGGCAATCCCAAGCACAAATACAGGCTGGGCAGTGAGTGGATTGAGAGCAGCCCTGTGGAGGAGGACTCAGGAGCGTTGGTTGACAAGAAACTCAACATGAGCTGGCAATGTGCGTTTGCAGCTGAGAAAGCCACCTGTATCCTGGGCTGCATCAAAAGAAGTGTGACCAGCAGGTCAAGGAGGTGATTCTCCCCCTCTACTCCACCCTTGTGAGACCCCACCTGGAGTACTGCATTCAGCTCTGGGGCCCCCAACATAAGGAGGACATGGACCTGCTGGTGCAAGTCCAGAGGAGGGCCACAAAGATGATCAGAGGACTGGAGCACCTCTCCTATGAGGACAGGCTGAAAGAGTTGGGGTTGTTCAGCCTGGAGAAGAGAAGGCTCCAAGGAGACCTTATAGCAGCCTACCAGTACCCTAAAGGGGGCCTACAAGAAAGCCGGAGAGGGACTTTTGACAGGGGCATGTAGTCAGGACAAAGGGTAATGGCTTTAAACTGAAAGACAGTAGATTTAGATTAGATGTAAGGAAGAAGTTCTTCACTGTGAGGGTGATGAGGCACTGGAACAGGTTGCCCCGAGAAGTTGTGGATGCCCTATCCCTGCAATTGTCCAAGGCCAGGTTGGATGGGGCTTTGAGCAACCTGGTCTAGTGGAAGGTGTCCTGGCCCATGGCAGCGGTGTTGGAACTAGATGATCTTTAAGGTCCTTTCCAACCCAAACCATTCTATGATTCTATTTTCTCAGGATTTAACTAATCACTATTGACTAAATATGACAAGAAGTACAGTCATAAGAAATGAGAAGTAACCACCACCCAATTCTAGCCTGAGAGACCCAGACACACAGCTGACTGCAGAAGGCACAAGCCCATATGAAGAAACTGTGCAGCCACAGACCAAAGCTTCCATCCAGTTTCCTAGTAAGAATGCATGTTGCACTGGAGAGGTGAAGTGAGTGATCTTACCTTCCTGTGTCCTCATTCATGAAAGGTCCAGCAGAAGCTCTCTCGGGGTATCTCAGAGCATAAGTGCAGCATTTGCCAGATGAGAGGGGTAGGATGCATTTCAAGAGTACTCCAGAAGTATATGGCCAGTGACAGTCAAAAAGCTGGGGAAAAGAGGGACTGGTCCAAGTAGAGAAGCTGTAACATCCATTTCCTCTTGCCAGGGAAGCACAGACCTGTCCAGCATGAGTCCACTGTTCTGGGGAAGTGCTACAAAGCCAAAAACTGGATGAAAGATACATGGAGGAGGAAAAAGGGTAATTTCTGTTTCCTTTGTAAAGAGAGTAATTTCAACCTATTTTAAAGTGATGTCAACAAGGAATAAATGATTTAGTTCTTGCCTTGTCTAGCATCAGTCTTCTCACAGAAATGACATCTTGTTTACAAGATCAGTGCTAATTCCTGATAAGGAGAAGGCTCTCAAACAGCCTGTATGGGAAGTTTGCTCAGTGTGATGTTTTGCCTTTTGGTACAGTTACTCTGGGTTCTATTATTTATCTTGCAAATATATCACAAGTTGTATAAGTGAAGATAATTTCTCTACCTTTGTGCTGACAAGGTAATCAGATTAATTTCTCCAGCATGCAGCAGTTTCACAGATTACTGTTGTAGTGTAGGTTACCATCTCAACTGGTGCCACTGCCCAGCTTCCCATGCTGAAGGAGTGCCAGAGTCATAGTATGTCCCAAGCATTGCTGATACATACTTTGTTTGTTTGTTTGTAGGTTTTTTCCTCCATCTGGCTATGATAGATGAGGGTCCTTTAACTACACTTGTTCTGTAAACTGATATTATGTATCTGACCTAAAATGACAGCTGGAATCAGGGCCACACTTAGAGATGATCATGCCCAACACAAAAATATAAGCGAGTTCTGGAGGGTGCCAGCCCTGGGTCAGTCTCAGCTTATTTGTCAATCTGCCAGTTCACTGCTCCTCAGTGCTCTCCTTCCCTGACTAGCAGAAGGCACTGCTTTCAGGGGTAGTAAATGCAGCATGTTGAGAGACAAGCAGTTGGCAGGAGTCCTTATGACAGGGGTGGCAAAAGCAAGACAGGTAGCCAGATGGATCTGGTGTGGCCCAAGGCAAGCACTGAAGCAAAAGGGTGAATTAAAATCAAAGGGTTACTGTACCCTGATGGGAATCTCTGATTATAGTGACACTGCATAGGCAAACTATGTACACTGCCTTATACTCTTATCTGTGCTCTGGTGCTACTGCAGTATCTCGGGCAAATCCTGTACAGTGACATTCTAAGTCATTTTATATTGCTACTATTATTGCTACTCATGTCAGTTTGTCTCTGATCAGTCCATCCTCCCTTTTCCACTTGGTCTCACTTTGAGACTTGGGGGGATTATTAGTATTCACTGATCCTCCGGGCTCTGTCTTAATTTGCTTTTAAACATTTGTACCACTTTCACAAGAAATCAGAACCTATACAAACTAAATGTATTGATCAGAAAAGAAGCACGTTTTGCAGACAGAAGTACGATCTTTCATTAGACTAGCTGATCTAAGTGGGGAATATGGGCAAGCTCTCCAGCCATTGTATCCTTAAGCTAGCTATGATACCCTGAGACACCGCAGCTCCTATTACTGCAATATGCCTATTGAAAAAGAACATTGTAAATGAAGTTGAAGAATTAAGTTTGAAATTTTTAAGACTAAGAGGCTGAAAATAATTCATTTGGTCTGTATAAATTATTCAGTGGTATTGTACCACTAATACTTGTTTATTTATACTTATTTATACCCACACATACACAAACACACCCACCCCAACACACTGTTACTTAGCTAAATATTTTAATTGTATAAAATATTAAGTGATGAATACAGTATTATCTTGCACATAACATGACCTTACTTTTCAAGCAAAGGTGACAGGGTATTGGAGCGTCAGTCTGTGTGTGAATCTCTGTAATGACACGCCACACCATGAGAAGCAGCTGCCTCACCATACTGAAACAGCCTTTGCTCAGAGAAGTCTTGTCAAAATTGGGATGTGACTGATCCCTATACCTGTAACTATTTTCCTCTCTATATTGCATCTCATTTTGCAGCACATTTCATATTTGCACCTAGAGGGTCCTCACTTGCAGGTTTAGCTAGGATTTAGAGGACAGGCTAAAGGACACCTGCCCTTTTGGAAAGCCAGTGACAAAACCATTAAAAGCACAATTATCTGCAAAATGGAAGAGACACTGTCCATCCCTTTGGCCACAGGACTAAAGTAGGGGTACTGGAGAAAATGAAGGAACCAGGATTTTGCCACAGCTGTTCACCCAGACTCTTCCCACGTTTCCCTTCAGCCACCAGCCCTGAATAAAGACAGAAGGGACGTTCATGGAACAACTAGCTTCCTCAGAAGACAGACATCTCCTGGACCTGGCACCAGCTGTGGGGATGTCCAAACAAAAAAATTTGTTCTCTTTTATTTTCTTGCAAATAGTGTTTTAAAGAAAACCATGTTCAAAGAAGGAAACATTTCCACAATAAGGAGCAAGCAAGGAGACGGCTCAAAAAAGACCTGAGGCAAATTAAAGCCCAATTTAACTTTTGCTCAATAACTTCACTTTATTGGGATGAATCATTTATGTGGTGAAAAACTTCAGCTTACTACACTAGAAAACTCAATTAATAGTCAAAGTGCTTAGAGAATAGGGAAGTGGAAGCATGGAGGTAAAACTCCAGTTACCAAGCTAAGAAGCAGAAGTAAAAGCCTTTTGACACAGAGCATTAAGAAATATCGACGATGAAATGGGAAGAGTTCCCCCTCAGTCCACAGCAGGAAGAATGCTTGCACAGGGGAGTCGGTGAACGATAAGGGATAATAAATGCAGGTGCAGGACTCGGGAATGACTTGTAGCACACTGTGCCATTGCAGGTGGGCCTCAAATGATGAGCCAAAGGCCACACAGGAAGCCTGTAGTGGAACAGGAATAAGACTGTCAGTGCCCCAGCTGCCCCACTGGCAGAGTCATCACCCTCACTGCCTCCCTAGATAGATCAGAAAGAGGGTTTGCCTGCCTGCTCCTTGGATTATGGAAAGGATGTTTTATCTTGGCTTGCAAACACACTTTCCTGATTGCTCAGTGCTGTTAGCATAAGGAGCCTTTGTGACCGGGTGTGCTTCTTAGGGGTTGCTCTGTCTCTGCTTTCTAGGCAGAAGGTACCAACAGTATTCAGAACAGCAGCGTAAAAGGACAATCACAGCCTTGCCTTTACCACCAAGAGGTGAGAAGACAGAAAAAACCTCCAGCATTTTTCACATCACCCATTGCTTTTCTTTTGGACCTGTGTGTAACTACACCAATACCTCTTAAATACATTGGAAAATAAGTCACATTTATCACAGTATCAGACATCTCTTTTCCTCAGTTGTGAAGAATCCAACCGATCAGTGTGAGAATCAAGTTGTGGGGCAGGAGCAGTTTGTGAATTACAGCTTTTTCAAAAGGGAATGGAGGGAGTGAGCACTTTTGTTCTCCAGCAAACTTAAATTTAGCAGCAGAAACCAAGTCCATAACTAAATTTTTCTGCTAGCTGCCTTGTTTGCTTCTTAAATGTAGAGGAAGGAATATTAGGTTCAAGTAGTAGCCACAGGAAAGGGGAAAGTGAGTAGCTGAGACTGAATGATAGCTTGATTGCTGTGGTCTCTCAGGTTTTATCACAATTAGAATAGGTTTAACCCTTCAAAATGTGGTCACTTCTCATCTGTGGTAGGAAAACCGCTTTGTTAGAAAGAGAAAAATGCACTAGTGCATATGGTATACCATTAATGTGTCTCACACCCCTTAATAGGAACATTTGTACACAAATGTGGTTTTTGGGATCTAGCCAAGAGCAAAGCACCCTAGTGAATCATAATGCACAGCTAATGAGTTATTTTTGGTAAATTTGGCACTTGGAGTTAATAGAACCAATTTGTTGCCAAAAAGCTAAATCACTTACCGCTTCTTTGGAGGTGCTAAGTGGATCTAGAACTTCAGGATGCTGTCAATAAAAATGAAAGAAACATATCAAAGCTGGCTATTAATTTGTGCTCCTCTACTTCTGTTTAGAACAAAGGTAAGATGTATGAGATGCTATGACAGGGGGGCAAGAGTTCATTACAGGAAGCAATAGTGCAATTTAACTGTGCTCCAGGGCTGATGCTTGTTGTCTGAGGTGGGTGACCATGAAGAAAATAGACTATTATTTGGGGGAAACATCCAATTAAGACAGCTAGCCCCAAAGTGCAAAGCTCTGAAAAGATGTTGAATTGCCCACGTCCTAAGCATTTGGAGATGTGGAGTTTTGGTTCAGCCTGCTACAGACTGCTTATAAATTCAGATCTGGAATTATATTTCACATCCTTCTGAAACAGAAAGGTATTCAATTCAAATTGAAATTGAAGGGGAGGCTGGGAGGTTAATATGAGGTTTTGGTTTGGGAATGTCTCTGGTGGCAGAAAAAAGTCAAATTATTTTCCATTTAAAGAGTATTTCTCCAACTCAGAAAGTCATTGCCACAGACACCAGCTCTATTTCCTGTGGGAAATTCCCCTTAACTCCTCCCTTTCAGGTGTAAGTTGCCATTAATGCCCTTCCTATGTTGAGCAAAGGAGCTTCATATGGATGTGCAAAAGATACCCACTGAAGTTTCCACTTTAATATCCAATGAAAAATGTATTTGGGTAGGGAACTCTAGTTTTGAGTGTATAGCAATTGTCTGCATTAACCAACCAGTCTAAGTGGAGTGCACTGAATAGGAAATGAGAGTAAAGCAAAAGTTAGAGCTATGCCAAACTACCTGAGTGTAATGTGGATAGCAGTGAACTGTGACTCATGTCATGTTGTGTTATGTGGCATCAAATCACTGTACAGTGTGACACAACGTAAGCAACATGAGTGGCGTGAATGTGACACAGCACAGCCTTTTTTCCTCTCTCTTTCTCTTTTCGTTTTTTTTTTTAAAGACCATTTTACTTTTAATCAGATAGCTGCTGTCAATTCAGATAACAGCTGCCTGACCCAAATTTTCAGCTGACTGAAGTGGACGAATACTGAAGTGTGGACTTTCTATTACAAAAAGTTAACATTCCAGACTAGCATCTCTGCGCTAAAAATACTCCTGTCTCTTTCTCTTCCCCCCACCCGCTTCTTCCTCCCCTAACACTAGTTACATTTTCTTACTGATACTGAATCAATAATTTCATTTCTATATTACAAATCTTAAAAAAATACTGGCAAAAAAGTATACTGGAATTTTACTTACTGATGTTTAATTATTGATGTAGGCTTCTTTAAACATATTTGGCTCTCTGAAACAGCTCTTTAGAACTGTGTTCCATTTCTTATTGCTTACCTATTCTGTTTGTTCTCTGCCTCCCTGATCCTTTTCGATTTTCTGCAGGTTAGCAAGTGCTGCATTGTCTGCTTTTGAAATGTGTCTTTAGGCATGCTTTTGTTTGACAAGGAATGCCAAGGCTGAGCTGACAAAGTCTGTTTGAAAATCTTTTTCCAGGTATACAAGATCAGTAAGTCTGTTCAATGTATTCTGTGATTAGTATTTTTCTTCAGATATTTATATCAACATTTCAGGTTTAGTGAAAGATGTTTTCTGAGCATACCTGTCAGTGGGAAACCTACTAAAGGTAAGTAACAGTATCATTTATATATTCAAATGTATAAATATATTTATGGTAAATAGTTGACATCTCTCTCCATATAACTTAAAAGAAAATATACCTTTAACAAGCACTCAGCCACTGTTCTTTCCACCAGTTGAAACAAATATCAACTTACGAAAGCTGTCTTTTAGGTATTTTTGCTCTAGCTCTTTATAACCAGGATCATTTTAAACACAATATTTAGATTTCTGCACCCTTTCCCCTGCAGGGGCAGGGGCACTGGGGATAATGTTTGTCCTACAAGGCAAACTCTCAGGTGAGCAAAGCCATTATATATTCAGACACTGCACACTCATGAATTCCAAATAGGATTTTTTTTTTTTTTTAACTGAAGACACATCTTTGCCTTTTACCTCCCCAGTTGCAACGCAGAGATCATGTCCTTGACAAAACAATTTAGTGAAAGCTGTACCCAAAGCCTGCCTAAAAGAGGCAAACTGAACAAAGGTGGCACAATTAAAACATGTAGATCCCTCTTTTACCAACACATCTCCTATTTGCCATGGGATACAATGGCCTCAGGAGGCAGCCTTCCATGCTAGTGACCGCAGAGAATTTTCTGAATCCTTGGAAAAAAAGTACAACAGCCTCAAAACCTTCACCTTTTATTCCTACCTTCCACAGAGCTGCCATGACATAATTCTATTATCACTGAATGTCTCCTGATTACGGCTGGAGCCTGATATGCTCTTTGTTTTTACACAGGGACACCTGAGCAAATGACTCCCATATACCAGGTGGTGCTGGGATTTACCAGGTGGTGCTAGGATCCCAGGCAGTTCCCTCTGATCGGGAAATTAAGGTCTGTATAGAAGATTTGACAATAAATGTTGATGAATTAGCAAGGGTATGAACTGAAGGCTGAACACAGGCCTAGCTGAGGGACAGAAATTTTAATGTAGAACAGAATTTTCCTTCTGGTGATGACAACAAATGCTGGTTGGAAAGCAGAAGGCAAATAAGGGATTTGTGAATCTCTCCTATAGTGAGATTAAATCTGCTCTCCTACGGTGAGATTAGGTCAACTCTCATCTAAAAGGCTGAAGAAATTCTTCAACAGGAAAGAATCCTCATTTTCTTGTGATCGAAACTCCGGGTAATAGAAGTGTCAAACTCTGAATTCTAGAATCAGCTACAATTTTATTTTTTTTTAGGGTGGGTTTATTTTTTTGGTTTGTTTTTTTAATCTTTGTTTTTCATAGAGGACTAAACTAAACACCTAAATTTGAAAATGACAGAATCAAAATCCAGACTCCAGTTTTGTCACCTGAACCTAAAACTGCTTTACTGTAATTACATTTTAAGATTCTCTTCTCTGTTAATTAAGTTCACACTCAAATGTCCTCTATCTCCATTAGGCATTGTCCTTTATTAAGCAACATGGAGCCACCTCCAGTCAGCAATAAGCAAAGAGATTCCTGCATCTATTTGGTGTATTAAAATTCCACTGTCCCCTCTTTTTCTTCCATATACCACTAAATTTTAAAGCAACATCAAGATAATAATAGGCAGCCCAATCCTACCAAGGCATGACCTTGTCAAATCATGATCAGAAGAGACGAGCATGCAAACTCCATGTTTTTTCCCAAAGGGCAAGGTACAGAGCTGAGAAAGACCACTGGAGCCAAGACTGTAAACTTTAAAAATATGTGTCACTTTAAAAATATATTTTACTTTCGCTTAATTTCAATTATATTAATGCTAAAATATCCATGGATGCAAGAATGCATTGCGCATTCCTTGCCCAAAGAAACAAATAATAAGATATGTCTGTTTTTATGTAAAAATAAAAACCATAAATATTCTAACAGTTTTCTGCCACAGCAAAAGTACTAACCTAGTGCATTTGAAACTGGAAAAGGATAACAATTGATCTTAACTTTGAAACATGCAAAAGTATTTTCCTTATGATCTTTTGCCATAGAAAATGAAACCAGTCAATTCAAACGTACGGAAGTTGATCTTGTTTAAAAGGTGCTTGGCTCTCTAATTACATGAGAAGTACCTTTCTTTAATAATTTATTAGAAATATGGGGCAAGATAAAGACAAAGTCTAAAAATACCCACCACGTAAACCAGTGTTGAACTGCTCTCTTAAAATTAAAAGCTGAAATTCTTTGACTGTCTCATTTTCTAGCAGAACACAAGAAAGGAGTATTTTAGTTGGTTCTCACCCTCCAGGCAAAGTAGTATAAAACCTCTGGCCTGATTCCAACCCCATTATCAAAGGACCACTCACCTAATCTAAAAAAGCAGCTCTTCATCAATTTATCATTAACAAGAGCATTACAATATAATGTAGGGAAACGGATTTCCACCAGGGATTCAGTTAATGGGAGTCTAGAGCCACATAACAAGCATGGCAGAAGATATGCCACAGTAGGTGAAGATAATATACATATATTCTACGCAAAGAATACTGCAAATAACTTCTCTGCTGTTGATGAGCTCTCTGCAATAGTTATTTTTTAAATATTTAATTTTAAAAGTTGAGGTGTCATTGAATTCTACAGCAACATACATGAATGCAAAATAATTAGTTGCTGACTCCCTGTGAAAATGTTTTATACAATTTATTTGGCATCAGTGAAAATGTGACTCTGGTAGGTTTTTGCAGGATTTTGCAACTTAGTGTTGATTCCCTGTTCACTGTCTATCCCACTACCTCTAACCCCAGGAGTACAAAAATCACAAGCCAAGCATCCAAAATTCAGGAGGTTAGTTAAGAAATCACAAAATACTATGAGAGTGATCTTTGGCTTTTTAGCCTCCTTCTGAGAATTAGGAATATTTCTTCTCAATCTAAGCCCATAGCTCCATGGGGTAAACACACAATTTTATAATTTTTAAGCACAAGCTGAATTTGGACATACTCCTATGAATGCTGCAGCTGAAGCTTTAAGGAAAATGCTGATATTGTAAGGCAAGCCACAAAATCACAGCTGGCAAGTCTCTTAAGAGTACCTAGGCTGTGGATCCATCCTTGGTCATTAATGTCACATCATTGCTCTGCTGCACCCCCAAGCAGGAAAAATTCAAGCCAGACTAGGGCAGGTAAACAACTTTTTTGTACAGCTCACCAAAGCCTGTTGGTGACATATTTTTGAGCTGACATCAGCTGGGAGAGAAAATCTGTTCTAGCCTAAAACTTGCCAATATAAAGTTAAGCCATCAACGATGCTTGAAGAAAGTAGAACTAGCAGAATGAGCTTGTATCAGATCAGCACTTTGCATCGTGAGGCTGCAGGTTTTTGGGGACCTTTGCCAGGAGCTATGAAGCCAACTGTGTCACTGAAGCATAGCCTCACCTGAACTCAAAACCATAAAGAATACTTCATGCACAGAGCGAGCGAACTGGAGCTTCACAAGAAAACCAGAAAAGAAGTCTCACACCATTCATATTTCTAAAATAATTTCATCTTAAAAGAGACAGTCATTGGTATACTCCTAATATTACATTTCCCTAGCATATAGGTTTACTGGACTATGTTACTCTAAGACACTTAAAAAGAGTATTCTGGACTTATCTTCCATCACCTATAAGAAATTCATCCATTACAGGCCATACAAAAATTTCCTGTACTTAAATGAAGGTAAAAGAATTTAGGGGAAAAAAAAGCCACAAAATACCTTCAGTAAATGAAGAGGTCTGATGAAACAGTGAACTGCATGGTGTTTATGTCACTTCAACTCAGATCTAGGAGTGAAGTTATGTATCCTGAAAAAAAAACCAAGTGTTACTATACATAACAGTTCATCTGATCAGCAACACAGGTCACAGCAAGCACTTCACCCCAGTGCTCTGGCTTACCGTGTGGTCTCCCTGCAGAGCAGAGATGAGTTCAAGGTCACTACCCTGAAATTTGAAGTCTGCTGCAGGACCGGCCCCACCCACCTGTGAGACCTCCTTCCCCTTCTCTGACCACGATCTCCCATGACAGCTGCATTCCTCCAAACAGTGAATCTGCCAGCAAACAGGGAAGATGCTCCTGAGAGGAGGAGATGACTTTTGGAGGAGCTGGATGTGGACTACAGACCTTCTTCCCTGAGGAGAGAAAAATAAACTCACTTGCAAACTTCAGTGCAAACCTCATCCTTCCAGCTGAACATCCCTCAATAATTTCTTCAAACAAAGCAAAATTCTATAAAATAATCAAATTCTTTTCCCGACAGGCTGAGAAGAGACAGAGGGGAGTGCTTCATACACAAAGATGCATTCACACACACACACTGCTCTTAGTAACAGAAAGTGTTTTGATATTACACTGCATGAGGGTACACAAGAGCATACTGAGACCAAACAACACAGTTACAGTGTGTCAGGAACAGGATTAGCAGATGTACTACACTGAATCAAATATGTAATGAAGTACTCACACAGATATTTGATGTTATTGCCGTTGGCCTCTCTGCATTGCCAAAAGGAACTGATATCCTGATACACAGCTTAAACACAAAAGCAACCTTCTTTCTCAAAATATTTTGAGCATCATTGGACTGGGGATACTCGCTTCCTTCCAAAGCCGCTGGTGGTCTCTGCTAACAAGTTTTGTTTGACAATAGCTTCATATAACAAGGCAAATGTTTGCTTTTGACTATTTCCCTTCAAATAAGGAAGAAGACAACCAGGGTGGGGGTGGTTACCCAAAGCCATGTCCTATCACTATTTTCAAGATTTTCCCCCTGCCCCACTCCCCGATCTGAGACAAAGAGGCAAACTGAAAAAAAGGGCACGAGTCACAGACACCAAACCAAATCATATCAGTAGAAACTCTCCACTTTAAAACTGAATTAAAAATGAAATATTTTGAAATTATCAAAAACATGTTTTGTAATTCTATTCACCAGATATTTCAAACTAGACAAGTGATTTCTGTCTCGCTTCAGACCTGTCAAATCAGACCACGTAACCCCCAGGAAGCATCTTCCAAGAAGTTATTGGCATTTAATCATTCCTATTAACTGCTTTAATTTCAAGGAACTGACACCTTCCAGGGAAAAACCCATTTTGCCAGAGAATTCCCAGCCAAACCCAACAAATAGCACGCCTCTAGAAGGTCTCAAGAAAAAGTTGAGTGGTTTTCCCCAAGGGATCGTTCTGTTAACGTTGGACATTCATTTCCATGTGCGACAATATCAGGTCAAAGCTGTCAAGAAGGTAGGCAGAGGACTTCCCTCTGCACACCACCACAGAGCCCCCAGGCTGCATCCCACTCCAGGAAGGTGGGGGGAAACACAGACTGCAGCACCTTCACAGGAAGAGCCCGATTTCAGAAAACACAGCGTCTGTACCAGTTGGATAACGTACCTGACCAGGGAAACTGCAAGAGCAGCAGTGAAGGAGGAGAACCAGGCTGAGAAGCTGTAGAAGCAGCAGGAGGAGATGGGGATAAAGGTTACTGAAGGTCAAGTACAGCCGGCTCATCGCTGCCGGCACGAAATTGCTGCTGCATTCCAGGAAATCATTCCCTCTCATCTTCCTGAGCCTGTCACATCCCATTTTGCTTACTGGTTCCTTTTCAAGGTGTTTGTCTTATTTGTCTCCTTGGGTTTGCTGTTTATCTCCATTTATTCTCAGCATAATTTGAGGCTCGTTGTTCATATCCTGTGACTGGTGGGCAGGTGGGGGAGAGCTAACCTGTGTAATGATCTGGAGAATCTATGTGGGAGTGAGGGAGAGCAAGATTAGTAGAAGTGATTACAGCAGGAGTTGTGATGGGAATATCATTTCACCAGAGCAAGCAGTGGGGGACCAGCTGGCCTGCGCCTTGTCATTTTTGCAGAGAAAACTGAAGGAGCCACGTTACTCTGTGTGTGCTGTGTCCAGGAGCTATAAAATTACCTACTGATGAATAAGCGGGAAAGTTGTCTGAAATAAAGTTTAGGAAGCACTAACATACCTCACGCAATTCCAGCTTTATGGTAATGTATGTTAGATAATTAGCACCAATGGGTAAGAGGCATGAATGCTCATACATCGAAAGTAAAGCATTAGCATATATTTAGCAGATTACAGTTAAATTTATTATAAGCTACCTGCCTCTGCTGAAACAGTTCTTACAGCAGGAAACTCGGTCCTCCTTTGGAAAAGAAAAAGGTATTAGGACTTTACATTTTGCTTGCTGGGGGCTCTTTCGAAGAAACCGAAGCTCACTATTCACAAATGAACTGTGAAAAAAACCCTATCAACAGCCTGGGCCTACATATTGGTGGCACAGCGCTGGCAGGGGCTGCGGGGACAGCCTCTGTGAGGAGAAGCCGGGGCTGCCCCATGCCGGACACAGCCAGTTTCAGCCGGCTCCAACTGACCCACCACAGGGCACAGCTGAGCCCCGCTGCCGTGTGCGGGGCACCTCTGGGAAAACATATTTAAAGACAGGGCAGAGAATGCCAAGTGGAGAGAAGATGAGGGAACGGAAAGAGAAACAACGGGGGGAACACCAAGGTCAGAGGAAGAGGGGCTCCATGGCAGAGCAGATACCCACTGCAGCCCACGGAGAACCCCACACTGCACCAGACAGACACTCCTGACAGGACTGCAGCCCCTAATGAGCCCACTCTGGAGCAGAGGAAAGATGTGAGGGGGAAGAAAAGCAGAGAAGAACTGTGATGAACTGATCACAACCCTCATCTCCACTGGACCATTCAGGGTGGGTGTAGAGGAATCTGAAGTGAAGTTAAGCCTGGGAAAGGGGGGAGGAAAGGTGTTGTTTTAACGTTTGTCTTTGTTTCCCACTACTCAAGTTAATAATTAAATATTTATTTTAACTGGCAATAAATTAAGTTAATTTTTCCCCAAGTCAAGTCAAATATTTGAGGGAGATTGGCTCCTAGTTCCTGTTGAGCTTACGACTCGATGTCTACATCTTCACTGTAGGACAAGTGTAGATGGATGTGGGGCAACCTGCCTTCTCCAGAGGCAAGACATGAAGTCAGCTCATCAGCTGTGCCTTGCACCTGCAACGGGAGCTAAACTTCCTTTGAATTACACTCAGCTACATCTTGCATTCATGAGACAGCTCCTGCCTCCTCCTGACATCCTGCCCTGGATGAAGAAGTATCTTCTCTGGCTGTTGTGGTTTAACCCCAGCCAGCAACTAAGCACCATGCAGCCACTCACTCACTCCCCCACCACCCAGCAGGATGGGGGAGAAAATCGGGGAAAAAAAGAAGTAAAACTTGTGGGTTGAGATAAGAACGGTTTAATAGAACAGAAAAGAAGAAACTAATAATGATAATGATAACACTAATAAAATGACAAAGGTAGTAATGAAAGGATTGGAATGTACAAATGATGCGCAGGGCAATTGCTCACCACCCACCGACTGACACCCAGCTAGTCCCCGAGCAGCGATTCCCTGCCCCCACTTCCCAGTTCCTATACTAGATGTGACATCCCATGGTATGGAATACACTGTTGGCCAGCTTGGGTCAGGTGCCCTGGCTGTGTCCTGTGCCAACTTCTTGTGCTGCTCCAGCTTTCTCGCTGGCTGGGCATGAGAAGCTGAAAAATCCTTGACTATAGTCTAAACACTACTTAGCAACAACTAAAAACATCAGTGTTATCAACATTCTTTGCATACGGAACTCAAAACATAGCACTGTACCAGCTACTAGGAAGACAGTTAACTCTATCCCAGCTGAAACCAGGACACTGGCCCTAGTCATTATTATAATATCTTTTAATTTTAGCATTGTAATATGTCAATATTTGCAGGTTTTTAATCCTGATGCTAACAATTTACCAGTTAACTGAGTCAAAGATATTCTGTGCTAGGAATCTCCTGGGTAAAGACTTAATTATACTAAACTTGTTTCCTGGATCTCTCAGCCATTTTTATGTTTGTAAAACAATTCACATTAAGGGTGCTCTGTTCTTAAATCCTTGCCCAAGCATGACTTTTTTAATGTTTTCATCTGCTTGTCTGTGGAAGTTTGAGAAAGTTGAGATTTGACAATATGGTAACTCTACTGTTATCTTGGAATTCTTTTATTCTTCAGGAGTCATTGCAATTTCTGTCTTTGATAAAGGCAGAGCTGTTTCATATACTGACTAATGTTGCTCATGTTGTTACAAGAGTATTCACGGATGATATATTAAAAAGGGATATAAAGAAAAGCGTTTTTGAGGAACAAATCCTGTTTTTCTTCACATACCCAGACTTAGACTAAGCAGTTCTCTTACTCAGAGTGCAACAGTAGAAACCTAAATTTAAAGCAAGAAGTCAATCTTTCTTTGTGATATGGTTAGAATATACCACCAAGAGTTAAGAAATTGAAGCAGTCATGTATCTGACACTGAGAAGCACATCTGCACCTGCTTAAAACTTATATACTGGTCACAGCAGCATTGTGTGGAAATAAAATAACCAGGATCAGAGGCAACAAGGGAGTTTCTGGATAAATCCAGGCAGAAAGGCCATCCAAGAATACCCTCTTGCCAAAAGTTGCTCAGGAAGCACAAGAATAAAGTTAAGGCTTCTGTTTTCAGACAGATTTAACTATATAAAGCCAAGTGACCCAGTGAGAAAGATTGGCAGAGAGATCCACTCCAGAGTAACCAATAGACTGGAGATTAAAAAACTAACATGAGACATGGAAGAGGTCCTGGTCTTGATATGGCAAAACAGCTTCTTTCCTCCTCTTCATTTTTTAAGGTATTGGGACATCCGAAGGCAGAATGGAAAATGCATTTGCCATCCAGCTGTTCACACTACCAGGATGAATCTGTGAGAGTGAGAGCTGTAGAAACACCTAATAGAGGTGCCTTGGAGGGAAGGAAAAGGCTGCAGACAGGGAGTATGGTAGGAGACAAAGAACAGGATCCTTGCATTCATTTTACAATTTTCACCCCCCCTAGAAACAGGGAAAGACAAGCAAAACAGCATAAAGAATAACAATGTATTTTCTGCATAATTTAAAACACTATGAATGCAGAAATTGAAATGTTCATTTCTTTGATTCATCCAGTTGCACCTGTTTTAAATAGAGAGGAAATGCAAAACAAACATGAGTATTCATTCTTACTTGCATCATTATTAGTGTGAGTGGAGAAAATTCAGCTCTTCTGAGCTGAATTTTGCCCCTCGTTTTTCCTGATCACTGTGGATTACAATCCTGTTATGCTCAGAATTACTGAGAGTAGAACAACATTTGCTTCTTTGGAGAACAGAGAGGCTTGCTCGAGGTTTGCATGTATATTGACTTTCTGAACACTAGAGTGATATACATACCTTCACCTTAACATATGTCCTATTTTGTTTGCTCTTTATTTCTTATATTTTTTATCACAATAGAAAAATATTACAGATTTACAGAATGGTTTCTCAAACACATTCAATACCTATATGAACTGATTTTTTCTTACTTAGAAACAAGAACACTAGATATTTTTCAAGAGCTACAATAGGCACATACAATTACAAGTAACTACATATGCAGGAGGCCCTGGGGACAATGGTTAGGCAAGATTTGAGTATGAGATATGACACCAAACCAGAACTGGGATTCAAATACAGGCTTGGTACCAGCAAAATCTAAGTGAGCACTGGATAACTTTGCAAAAGAACAGGAACTTTGTTGCTTCTGAATAAATGATTGTTACATGAAGCTGCTGGAGAACAATAACCATGAAAAAGCTAAGCCCAGTTTACTCCAGATTTAAACAAACTTTATAAGTTTCATTCCCAACATCTGTTTGGTCACGTTTCAGGTTTAGCTGTGAAAGTTTTGCAGAATCTTGGGGGGTGGGGGGGGAACCCCAAACAAAAAACCCCAAACAAAACCAAAAACCACAACAACCCCCTCTCTCCAATCTTTTGTAATAGAACACAGCCTTTACAGAGTCAATAAATTATTCATGAAGAAGACAGTATTACTATTAGACCCTGGGGTCTTGGGCTCCCCACATGTAAAAGATCTAACTCTACACAATCAATCCAGCAGGATAACTCTGTTATACTCTACTTAACCCAGATTGCCTAACAGGGTTTGAAAATGGATTAGTGGACGATGAGCTTGTTTTAAAAGCAATATTATCTCCCAGAAAAGCAGATGATAATTCCTACTAGCTGGTTTAAGAAATAAGATGATCCTAGATTGGAAAGAAACTTTTCACATGTTCTCTTAACTAGCTGGACACTGACACATGCGATGACTAGAGACATGGGAGAAGCTAAGCATCAAAACAGGTATCATTCAAAAACATTCCCACTAAGCAATAGTGTTCTTAGACTCTTAGAGAGTAGAAAGAATCTAGACTGACAAGAGGATATCAAAACTGGCTTATTCTTGCAAATTCTCTGAATATCCTCTATGAAGGGGCAAGCAAGATTTCTGGAATGGCTACAACTCTTCATCATTACAGCAACTCCCATGATTAATACTAATATGTTGAGGCATAACACACTTCTAATTAGAGAGAGGCATAAAGCTGAAAGCATTTCTAGAGACCAAATGTTTCATTGCTATTTTTGGTGACTACAGAACATCCAAAAACCACAGCAGAATTTACTATCTATAATGATAGGTTCAATTTTTATTTATCACAGAAATTTCAGCTCACTATCAAAGCACTGTAGTATGGTCATTTTTTTATTTTGCACTTGTCAAGATAGCTCTGTTTTTCCTGCATGCATGCATTTTATTTGTTCATAATATTCCCTTGAAACAGAGAAAATGGCTGGAAATAGCTCCAGAGTGGATTGGACAGAGAAAAGGAAGACTTACCACTACATGGAGACATCATGGGATGCCATCAAGCAGATCAGAGATGTGCTCTTCTGGGAGGTCTATGGGGAAGCCCTGTTTTCTTTTAACATACTACCAGCCATCTAGCCTCAACAGTGCCATGGTTGGAGTCAGGAATATTTTGCTTAGTCGGGAGTATTCTGCAGAAGACAACTTATGAATACTCACTCAAATTAGAAAAAAAAAATCACATGCTTCCTGCTAATTATTGAGAAATAGTCTAGATCTGTACTATGACAGCTTCTCAATAAAGGGTAGCGTTAAAAGAATACAACAGAATGTTCATTGAACAGGAGTTTTGATTTTACAACTGAGACTGTGCATCTCAAAATCTGATGCCAAGACTGAAAATATTCCAGACAAAGAACAGAGACATATTCCCAACTTCCTGTGCATCTACTGAAAACAGTTCATATTTTGTGAATCAAATCTTCCCAGCAAACTGTTCATAGGCAAGCCCTAGGCTGAAAGATGTTCACATAAAACATTAGTTGAATAAATTCAAACTAACATGTTTCTGGATCCAGTAAAGCAATTTATAAGAACAGTATCTACCACTGGCATACATGGTCACTCCAGGGTTCTGTGAAAACAGACAGAACTCCAGAACTCACAACGTTTTACACTGGTGTAATATACTGCTCTTGTTAACAAAATGGCAGCATGACAAATGTAACACAGGAGTACTGCTTGGCCCCCTTTGCTTAGCACATTTTCTCTCCTTTTATTCTTCAGTACTTTTTCTCCCAACATGTTTTTTGTTTTCTGTGCTGCTACCCGGCTCTTCCCTTTCAGACAGCCTCTTCCTGACAGTTATCAGGGTTTAACATACTGTACTAGGAGGCTCGTGAATATTGCTCTTTGATTTTCAGTGCTTCATGATGAATGGCTAGGAATCGTTGCTGGAAAAAAAAAGGGGGGGGTGGGAATAGTTTCTGAAAACCTTTGTGCTATTGAATTCTGCCTGCAAACTCTCCAGCATTGAATTGCTTTGCTACAGGACTGTCACTCTGCACACTAGATTAATAAACCTTCCCTCTCCCACACCCTCCCACACCCTAAAAGAGCAAGGTATAATGTGGGAAAAAATAAGAGTATGAACCTTAAGTTTGATCAGGATGTGCCCTTTCTTACGTTTTTCCTTCTTGATTTTTTACTCTTTTGTGTTTCAAATAGTCTTCCCAAATGTATTTAAATTTGAGGTACTTTGTGTCTTGAGTCCTTCATCACTTTGCAATAGACTCCCACCTCTTTTTTCATTACATAAATAAAAGCAGGGAAGCAAGAATTAAAATGTTGGACCTTGGACTAACAAAGAGTATTCAGCTCAGCAGAGAAATATGCTAGCTTCTACTGCATTTAGCAATCTAGACAAAAGATGGGGTGGGAAGGCCACCGGGCAGAAAGAGAAGAGGAGCAGCTCTAAAATAGAAAGGGGAAAGTCTGTCCAACTGCACGTTTCTGGGAGGTATCTGATGAAAGTACTCTTACCTCTGGTTTTCTTTAGGGGTGTCATCTTTGACCCAGAAGCTTTCCACCAGTGAAATTCAAGGAATTTATAAATTTGTCCAGAGTTTCAAGAACATACAGGTGAAATACATTCCCCAGAGGACTGGATTTAGTCCATCACACCCAGGCACAGCATACGTAGCAGGCTCCACACCTTCTAGAAGCATTGGCAACACATCTCTAGCCGGGAAATTCCAGGCAGGAGCAGGGCCACACTGTTACTGCATGCTGCCATCACATCGACACAGCTGGAAATCCAGCCTGAAATTGCTGCTGATGACCCTTCTGCAATATCCTGCAGAGCAGCAAGGATCCCAGCAGGTGAGACTAGCTCTTGACACCACTTCTGCAGGTTACTGAAGGTCAGCGCAGCCCCCCAGCAAGCTGCTCTCGTTTTCCCGTGGGGCAATCCCATGCTCCTCAGCAATGGTTGTGGATATGGAGCATGGTCAGAGGAACACAGCAGTGGCTGCTCCATTGGGGATGAGCAAACAACTCCCCTCGCAACCACACCGCCCCCCAGACAAGCTTCCTGTCCTCATTGCTTGGCGAGAAAATAGTCCAGAGCTGTGAATACAAATATTATGCAGCAATGTTTATGTTCTGTATTATTAAGTCTTTTTAAGGCAGTAACTCAAAATATATACCAGGCCAGGGCATACTGCTAGTTCAAATGTGAAAGCAATTTCCTAAGAACATATACATCTGAGGCCTTAACTGGTGGAACCTCAGAGAAGTCTACCAAGCACTGCTAATGTCAGGGAAGGAATTAAACCAATTTCCATCAGCTGCGGACCATGTTCTTAAGAGTTGGATCTCAGTCCTCTCTGTTGCTCCCATGACCTTAAAAATAAATTTTTTTCCTCGACTTTTCTCCTTCTTCTAAGTGCCATAATTTCCCAGTCTGGACTAATGAAATACATAGAAGCTGATGGTCCCTGCCACAGAGGGCCAACAGCCTAGAAGCAGTAACAAAGAGCACAGCGGCAAGTGCCAGCAAGGGAAGGAAAAGAAGCATTTCTGGGTGCACTCACTTCTGGATGAAAAAGTTCAAATTTATCACTTTCACCTTGCTATGCTTCCATGAATGATAAGCTTCAACTCCAGAATAGTTTAGCAGTTTCCCCTTTCAGGATTCACATGCTTAAAGTACACACAGCAGTGACTTTACAGCATTGAGCTTTCCCAAACTTCTTCAACATGATGGAAAAACACAGAACACATTTCATAGTATAGCACAGTGTTTGCCAGCTTCTTGCAATTCTCAGTCTCTGATTCCAGAATGTTTCTGTACCCTTCCTACTAACTGGTTGCAACACAGAAGAACTGCACAAACTCCTAGGAACAAGGAAAGGCTATGACTTAATCTTGATGGTATACATGCTAAAGAATTAAAATAGTTTAAACAGGATGAAAAAACCCAAACACTTTTTTTACTTTAATCACCAACCATAGCTAATATTTCCTTGCCAAGAGGACCTAGGCATGGACGAAATGCCTATTTACTAGAGGGAAGAGGAAGTCACGTGGGAAACATAATCAGCCTCTTGGAGCACTACGCTCCAATTTATGTCATATGACTGTCACCATGTGTCTGTGCATATCTACATTCAGACCACAGCTTGCACAAGAAGATGAGTATCACTTCCCCCACTGAAACCTGCTGATTTCCCCTGGGAGGCTCGTAGGAAGCAGACCTGTGGGCCCTGCAGATAGCTCCACTCGGCCCCGTGGCCTTACATGGCTGAGGTTCCTCCAAGGCTGGGTAGGGAACCAGCTGCAGCCATGTCAGTCCACACTCCTCAATGCTCCTGTCCCACAGCAACAAACAGATACTTTCAGTTTGGTTTCCAATGCATCAAACTTTCCAGTGAAGTGGTTCTTTGCGTTTCACCTGTACCTTTTACCATCATGTGGATAGCCAGATTTTGTCCTCCTATCTGCTGGCTCACAAGTGGAGAAAACTGTCAAAATCAAACAGAAAAACAGCATTCTGTGTTGCATGACCACACAGTGGGCAGTCACAGCACACACACCAGAATAGCAGCAGTTATATCCATGTAGTGTTGTGTACATAACGGTGCTTTCACCAAAGCTAACTGATAAAGAGCACAAGTTAGCTGGAAGATATATCAGTACTCTCTAAGTCCTTACTGACTGGTGTGTTAAAAGGCTCCACACAGAGACGTGTCATTTCACTAAGAAGCCACTTTGCCCTGTGAAATTAGGGTGCCAGGGTCTCAGACAAATACATGGCTCTTGGCTGTAAGGTCACGATTTCTTTCTTGCTAAGTCCAACTTCTTTCCTCTGTTGTACCAGATCAGTCTGACAGATTTAATGGGATTCGTGGGATTTTTCATTTTTCCTGAGAGCCTACTATATTTATAGGCAAGAAATACTGTTTTGCCTTTTTTTTTTTCTCCCAACAGTTCTGTAAAATAGCTCCACCTTTTAGGGGTCTACACTAAATTTTTTAATACTACAGAGAATCCTTGATTTGCAAAGGAATGCTCAGAGTAGAAGAGGCTTCCTTTGCAACAACCCCCCCACCCTTCAACTTTTGTAAAGTTCTCTTCACAAAGTTCCAAAACACTCTGGTTTAGAGGCAAAGCACTCAGAAAGCTTAACATTAAGTTAAGCTTTTTTTCCTTTGTTCTGGAGTGTGCATTTTGAAGCAGGGTTGTTAAGCAAGGAAAATAACAAAAGATCCTCCACAGAAAAGGTCCTCTTCTGGCAGGAGTTTCAGTTCATACCTATTAAATGCTCACATGGAGCTTGTTTTATTGTTTGCTTGTTTTAAAACTAGAAGAGACATTCAGTTCCATATTCAGAATTTGTATGTAATGTTTCAGCCTGGAGCATATTTTTACGGTTAAGTTATAAAACCTTAAATTAAGAATTTATAAAAAATATATGACAACTCTCCAGCAATAACATTGCAAACAACATCACTATAATGATAAAAATTATTAAATGCTATCATTCTGTTCAAGACATTGCCAACAGATTTTGTGTTAACTGCCTGCAATTAAAGGTCTGTCTTTTTTAATAACAACATATTAATATGAATTCTACCAGTACTTTTGTAGCTTCCAAAATATTATTGAAATAAATAAGTTCAGGAGGAGAAAGAGTAACACAAACAGGGAAACAGACTGTTTCACAATTATAAAAGCCCTTGGCAATAGACAGTTCAGTTTTAATATAAACCAGAATTTCTTAATACAGGTTACCCAGAGCAGGAGACTAGACAAGTTCTGTACTAACCTAATTTAACATGCCTGCCTGGGAGTACTGAGCATTCAGAACATTATACTCTGTAACCTCTAGGAGCATCCTAATGAACTGGGGGAGCAAGATTAAACTAAAATAAATACATAAATTTTTTTTTTTAAGTATGGCAGAGGGGCAGCAAGAAGATTTGTACTGGCAGTAGGTTGCATTTTTTTTTCAGTCTCTTTATTACTCATTACAAATAAGTTAGCTAATTGCTAAATAGCAAAAAAAGGACACTAATTAGAGTAGTGGCTTTGACATCTGTGTGTATTCAAAGTTAAAACTTAATTAGAAGTTAAAACTATGTTGTTTTATTGATGCGTTCTTAGCGTTTTTAGCCCTTTAAACATTAAATGGAGGTTCACTTAGGAAGGGACATTACAATGAAACATTTAAATACCTGCTAATTTTCTCCTCTAGTTAGTGATACTTGCCTTTCTCCTGACACAGTCACTAGCAAAAAAAGAGCAAAAAGAGAAACCTGCCAAACATGAGCAAATATTTCCCCCTTCTTTCTAGAGTAAATTATTGTCTCTGAATTGCCACTCTTCTTATTCCAGTTTTATTCTTTTCATTCGTCGGCAAGGGAATTCATATGCTCCAGCCCCCCACCTCCCCCCCGGCCCCCAACAATGATACTCTGCTAATAAACTCTTACTGCCTTCTTCTATCTATCAAAACCACTGCATAAATCCCTGCCTAGGAATCCTCACCGCTCAGACACACTTACTGCTGACCCCCCTTGGGAACAGTGAGCAGAACCCTGTGCCAATCAGCAATTATAAGATAATGGTACTAAAAAGCCTGAACCTGGGAGTTACCCAGTTTCTCTGCCAACCCTTGCAGGACTCTTATGTGCCTGGGAAATAAGTAATTAAAGACTAATTTATTGTTCAGTATAAAGGATTTCCATTCCTCTAGCCAGGCTTGACATCATCAAAATTCACCACCTCATCAGAAGACGGCAATTGTTCATCCTCATTTCAAAAGACACAGAAATCCATGAAAACATTGCTTCATAGCTGAAGTTTGCTTTGAAAAGAAAAAAAATCATCACTGTCACAATTTGAGTATTGCTCTCCAATGCAAACACACATGCCTGATCTTCTGAAGTACCCTTAAATAAAGGGAGAGCTAAATTCACAAGACCCAGAGAAGCCAAAGCTATAACTATAAGTAGGCTGTGGATACACTGACACTCCTCACTCTGCAAAGTAAAGGATCAATCTGGTTTTAACCTGACAACTAGTTTCATTGACTGTCCTGCAGACTGCACGGCATAACCTAGAACATTTTGCCTACAGAAACTAGATCATTGCTACAAAGAAAAAGCGAGCTTTAACTACCGATGGCAATGGACATTGCTGCTTTAGCTTACAGTCCAAGCCATAGCCAAGAGATTAGTGTTCAAACACAGTATTACAACCTGTGTTTTCTAGCTGATACACAGTATTAAGGACTCATCTGCATTACTAAACATGAGCAGGAGAGGTTACAGTAGTGGAAGTGATGACTGCAATGTTATAGCAGTCATCTGGTCAAGGGGAAATTGCATTCAACTTTAAGGATTAAACCCTGGTGGAGAACAACTTTCTACTCCTGTGCTCTAGGTTATTTTCTTCCAGCGTAAGGAAGTCTGCCAGCTGGTCTTTGCAGAATCTGAAGGAAGGAATCAGTCAGATTTGCAATGTAGAAAAGAAAAAAACAAACAAACAAACAAAAAACCAACCCTAAGTTTAGGGAATAGAGAGTGTGCATTAGAGATATGAAATCTCCTTCACTGAAGATTTTTTTTAAGAACAAATAGGGTAAACACTTGTTGCAAACAAGCCAGGCATTCCCATTCCTGCCTCAGTTCAGAGTTACTGACCAGATGTTCTCAAGACTGCTCCAACTCGGATACTTTCAGGATTTATTATTTACGATGTTGTTCCTGCATCCCTCCTGGCCCAGTCGCATCACTTAAATCAGTCTCATCAGGCAAAGTATAAAACATGGCAAAATGATCCCATGACTCTGGATTGTTACAGAGCAGGAGAAAGAGTCAAAAAGAATACTGTTGGGACTGAGAGGGCTGATCAGCCTGCAGGGTGGCAAGGAAGGTGCATTTACTGAAAAAGAAGAAATTGTAGAACCTCCCTGAGAGTCTCTGAAGCCTAAGCCATGCTTTCCTGGCTTTGACAGACAACATCCTTTACACTTCTTGGTGGTGAAGGCAAAAAGGAGCTTAAAATGTGAGTTTGTTAAATCTAAAAAGAAAAGTTAATAGAAGAGAAGTGAAAATGCAGAACATCATATCACTAATAAAAAGCTGGCTGAAAAGTTCTATTGAAGGATAGCACAAAGAAAAATGATTATATCAATTCGTAATACATCATGCAAGTATTTTTAATGAACTTTTTTTTAGTCCATAGCTCAAATCCTGACATTTATTATTTCAATGATTTCAGATGCTCTTTCCAGGATTTCTGTGAAAAAAAGGAAGCCATTTTCAAACCTTGAAACAAATTGGCTCCCATATGTAAGTTTAAATTATCCATCACCCTGCAAGAGGATTCAAGCAAAATCGAAGGCCATCTTGATGAATAATCAAGGTAAATTTGTCACATTTTTTACTGTGCTGCGTACTTTCAGAGTTTCACAAAAAGATCCACATAATTAGTTTAGCTTACCAGGAAAAAAAAAGTTGAATGACAAGGTCAGGCTCTTGCCCTTTCAGTAAATTAGAGAAGATTGCCATAAATTGCATAATATAATGAAACACCAATTTGCATATTTGCTGCTATATTAAAAGGGATCAGTTTTAGCTCGCAAAGCAGAACAAATAAAAACATGCATTTTAATAACTCAAATTACTCCCAGGAAGTGACCCTCAGCAGAAAGCCTGATTATCACTACTTAATTAGAAGCCTTGGAAATCTAAATCCTCCTTTAAATCCTATTCTGTGTACAGTGAAAGATGAAGCCATGAGTTTTGTCTTAGATTCAATATTTACTCTTTACTAATATGTTTGCAGGGGAGACTTTCCAACATTATGAAGACATGCAAAAAAAATTAATATTCAAAGAAAGAGTGCATAAAACCTGTGTTGGCTTGCAGGTGCAAAGCAATTAACAAGCTGGCATTTGCAGTACTTTTAATTAATTAATTAAAAATTCAAAGCTGACTTTCATTTCTTTAAATGTTTGAACATTTTATCCATCAATAATGAACCACTACTTACTGCTGTGCTACAACAGCTGGTAAATGAAAAACTTAGTCCAACACTGTAAAAAAGTGCATAGGAATTTCACATCTTGCTTTCTCCTTGCAATTTAAAAATGCAATAGAGTTTGAAACTCTGTATGATGTGGAGGTGAATCTTGTGTGTCTCCTTAGCTGTAAAAACAATCTGCATTCCATATTACAGTTCAAACTAGAACAGGAATTAAAATCAAAAGTTTCAGTATAAAATGTATTTGGGTTTAGTTTTTAATTTAACTTAAAAAATTAAATTGTTTTCTTTGGGAAGTCAAGGGATTTTTCTTAAGAATAAGATGTTCTGCCCTGATCTTTAAAGGCTAAAATTACACTAAAAATATATATTAAAAAAAAAAAAAGATACTTTGAGTCTTTTCTAAATGGTCACAAATATTAAATAGTCAGAAAAAAGTGCTGTGATTAAATTTAAAAGTTGATATCACTTGAATGATAAATGTATTGTTTTCAGCAGAAAGATTTTGGTCAGTATGTATTTAAAAGGCACTACCATTAATATACTTTAATTAAAACATAAATACTACATTGCTACCTCACTAGGCATTCACTCAGCTGGAACTAACTGTATTTGCTTAATCTACAATTTTAGATGTATTAGCAAAAATAAATGTTGGTGAATGTAAGAGCCTGATTACATATCTTGGGTAAATTGGTGATAATGAGTCAAGAGACTTTGTGTTCATTCACATATATTAGAATAAGAATCATTATGAAATTAAAGCTAAGATTAATCCTGCTAATGACACCATGGAGCATCTGGGAATAAGATAACCCAGATGTCAAATTCACTGTGATACTGTGCTGCTATTTGATAGAGTAACCCCTTGAAGTGTTCTTCTAAGGCAGCTAGCTGGTACCCCACAGTCCCAGCACTTGAAATGCAAATGAGTGACAAGATAGACTAATAATGAGAGCAGATTCTAGCAGTAAGGAAAATGAATTAATTAAAAAAAAAATCTGAACCACTGATAAGAACAAGCAGCAGGCAACCCAATGTCCTCAATTAGGGTGGATGACATCTGCAGTGTATTTCTCTCTAATAAAGCCCTCACTCTGTATTCCAAAGCACACGATTCTAACACTGTTAACATTTTAATGTCTTGGGCGTGCATGGTAACATTAATTACAAGATGATTTGGATGACTTCTGAATCTCTTTTATGTCTTCCACTGAGTAAAAATCTGAGTTGCAGCTTTGATATCATAAATAAAATGTAGAGACCTGCCAAGCATTA
The DNA here is from genome assembly GCF_947461875.1 of Haliaeetus albicilla. Classification (NCBI taxonomy): domain Eukaryota; kingdom Metazoa; phylum Chordata; class Aves; order Accipitriformes; family Accipitridae; genus Haliaeetus; species Haliaeetus albicilla. The sequence continues at coordinate 18,465,858 of NC_091490.1, read as the reverse complement.
AAGCTCTCCTGAAGTAACTCAGATCTGCTAAGTTACATTAAACCTTTATAGCTAAGTAAAGAGCATTCTCTATGAATTTAAAGAGGGTCAGTGTCTATACATTTTAATGGCAAAGCTTTACAGAGCTCCAGCATTTTTCTTTAGACTGCAGCTGTTGTTGTTTTTAATTACTAATGAGTTTAATCTAATGTTTTGTTGAGCTCAATTTACCTTCTCCGTAGCATTTGTTCCGAAACTCACACCAGGATTAAGTGACTTGCTTCCTTGTTTCCCCAACCCTGGGTCTTCTCTTCCTGCTAACTGCTCTGCTCCTTGTCTAGAAAGAGCAATTGTTAGCAAAACCACTCCCCAGACAAAAAGATTACTACCAACTGAAAAACCCCCACACTTTAATTGTAGCACAAGACTCAATGAGCAAACCAAGAGCAATCCAGGATCCTCGTGGGCTTTTCCGATTAACACTGAAATGCAGTGGCACCTCATCTTCATCGCAGTTGTTAGGCATGCTAACCACCCACTACACTGCCATGATCCCTGCATCAACTGTGTAGACACACTCAGTGCAGTGGGGAAAAAAAAATGAACAAGGGCCAGCTTTTGTGTAGGAAAGACACACAACGTCCCTGGTTCTGTACTGCCCTGAATCTTCTTTAAGTCAGTACAGTAAAACTGAGGACAAAGCTTTTCATGCAGTTTTGTAGCCCACTTCATGTCAGTATAAATACAAGGAGCAAAGGCATGCAGAATCAAACTTTTATTTTCTCAAATGAATGCCTGAAGCAGACAATGAACTTTCGCTACTGTTTGGAACAGGACAAGGATCTATCCTGCTTTCTTGGCACTGCTACCAGTGGTGTTACAGAACAGACTCCTGTTTGTGAAACTCTCCCTGGGGATGGCTAAAGCAAGACACTCAACCTTCTTGCAGCTTCAGTCATCTCGTAAAACTTCACTCCGCCATAGGTTATGATACACAGTTCAGTAAGAGCTTTATGAGAAGCATCACTGCAGGAAAGGCTCATATGCATTTGAAAACTACGATTTCTTCGGGGCAAATGAGCAAACGTAAATGCTTTGATCTCTTTTTTGACACTGAGACACAAGTTGACCAGAGTCTTTGTGCCAAAGGTGTAAGACCACAGTTGACTCACTTCCATGCATCATTTACAAGAACAAAATAACAATAACATCTCAATCCACAGTTAAGATTTGTGGTCGTAAGTTTTGTGATGAGAAGCTGCTCAAGCCATTTAATCTCATTATAAACCTCCTCCTTCAGAATCTCACATCTGTGCCCATTTGTGATGACATTTCTGGGACACCACCACTAGCCTGTCTTCTGCTTTTTTGGGTTCCACAGCACATACACTCTTCTCTGTTTCTCTCAGCTATATATGTATCCACACACACCTTTTTCTTGTCGTCGTCCCCCACCCCCCCTTCTAAAGATATTGATAAGAGACACTTAGTGGTCTGTTTAAATTTTGTACAAATCTGAAACAAGATAATTGAAGAGAAATTAAGAGGAAAGCAAACTGGCCTTGGGATCTATGCCTTCAACTACATTCTTAGGTGCACTTTGGAGGGCAATTTATATGAACTCTCATTTAATGCAGATGTTCTTTCCTTCTTCAGCCTTCACAGCCTCAAGAATTAATGAAGCACTGAGAAATTTCAGAGAATATCTTGATGTTAATAATTTTAAACCCTTCCTCTGAGGAGCAAGGGCAATTATTTCTACTGTTGTTTTGTTGCAGTAGATCTTGTCCTCCAGGTGGAGCCAGCTGCTGGCACAGTTGTGCTGGTTCTTAATGCCAGAAATTTGGGGGGATTTACTATTAAGAATTTGAAATGTTTTTGTTGACGTAATCAAAAAAGTGTACCCCTTTAGATACTTGAGACCATTATTTGCTCAGTCAGGAAAGTAACTCACATAGATAAAGTTGCATAAAAGGCACAGATCCTTTTCCCTGAACAAAGATATGACTGCACTCACATCTTTGTTCTTCTATTGACATCCACAGCCCTATGGACTTTCATTTCATTTCAGCCTTGCTTTTTAGCTTCTATGGTTGTTCTCCTCTCAGCTTCTCTAGATCAGCTGTGCAGGAAAAGGACTTGTGAAGTTGGAATAATTCACTTATAGTCTCACCCATTCAGAGCACTGAAAAGTTTGCTCAAGTAGCCCCAAAGCTAAGTTCAAACAGAGAGTTACGCATGTCTGCACCTAAAAGTAAAACTGTACAATCAGCTCTAGCTATTGGAATGTATGTGCAACTAGAAGCATGGATTTTAAAAAAAAAAAACTTCTTTTATTTTAGTTTTGTGAAATGAAAGCACCAGCTGTAAATCATCCTCATCTGCTGTCCTTGACATACATGCCATGTCTTTGTTGATGGGCTTTGCCAAGAGACAAGGACTGATCTTGTCCAGCCTACATCACTTATCCTATTAATCAGCGTCTTAATGACCATCTCCAGTGACTTTTGAGCAGAAGTCACCACTAAGTGCCTTCCCATTTTCTGGAGAAGCTGTCTCTTCTTAAGAATGGCTTTGCACCACCCTCTGCCTTGCCACTTCACTCTGCTCACCCCTGCAATCACCTGGCAGTGAGCTGGAAGCCCAAAGCTCTCTGACCTGCTTTGCTTTCACTCCTTGGAGGCAGCTTGCTAGGATGCCCTTACAGAGCACTGCATGCCTGCAGTGGTTTCGCCTTAATCTGCACTAAATCCAAAATTTCAGCGGAGTTTTAAATCCCCATAGCCTGTATCTCTCCTCTGAAAATACTAACAGATTCATTTATTTCATTTTATCTATTAGGAGATAACATGATGCACCTCCTTGTGAAAATATGAAGTGTATAACCACTGAAGCCACTGAAGGTGGTTTTTTTTACTTATTTATAATAGAAGCTTCAGTATAGGAAAAAAACCCTGATTAAATATGCATAAAATGTGGCTTTTTTTAATAGCTAGAAAAGCTTGTAATGTAACCACAGGGACAAAACACAGAGACCCAGAGGGGAAAAACTATCGAATAGTTAATAAAAATATCCCCTTAAAAAGGTAACTGTTTCATCTACACACTACCACTTTCACCCGGTAGGTTTAGTAAATTGCAAGCCAGCAGGTTCCAAGAACGACTATACAGGGAATTTCCAAGACAAAAGTTTAAGTCACAGTTACACGGGTCTTGTCTTCCCCTGTGCTTGGGCAAAATTGCCATTAATATTAATGGCAGACAGGCATGCATGTAAAGGAGAGAAACCCCTAATTAGTGTCGTAGCACATGCAACATTCCTAACAGGGAAACCATTTTGTATGCCCTAATTGCACAAAATTGGCAACAAGTTACCATATACATCTGTATCAAAGGCTACAGAAGCTCATGAATTCTCCAGTGGTAGGGAAACGTGCCGATACTGCAGAGTTTGGGTGACAAAAGCAGTCTGTATCTGTGTTATCCTTACAACCTCTGCTACCTAGCAAAGGTAGCCCTCCAGGGGTTCACTGACCACTGTTCCTGCTGCATCCCTCATGTCTCAGAGGGGGAGCACAAGCACCTGCGTTTTCCACCAAGGTAGAGATATTTTTCAGCACTTTTTACTTAGACAGATCTGACTGATCAATCTCTGCAGATATTGCAAAACTGCACTAAAAACACACTGCAGCCTTACGAAAATATCAGAATTGCACTGATTGTGTTAGAGAGTAGGGCCTTCTCTCTCTCATTTACAGGAGATTTCTTCATATAATGCATTGCTACAAATCACAAGAAAGTCCATTTGGCTGCAGAAAGACGTTCAGGGTCCAAGTCATGCCTGCTACAATTTCTACTAAATACAAAGCATTAAAGTTTCTGCAAAAATATTTCAGAACTCTTCTCACTTTTAAGTCAAAGTTAATATTTTTTTCCTAAGTAAAACAATAAACCAATTTCATCTGCAAGTAAAGGTAAGTGGTTAAGTGGAATTATACAAGCAGCAATTGTGACAGCATGTTTTTACAGAGGAAACCCATCATAACTACCTTTATTAGATTTTAAAATCTTTAAATATACATTACTTAAGCATCTATGTTTTCCCTTCTTAAAAACATCAGAGCAAGTAATTCCTGAAGTAACTCAGCTGACTTCTCACTGATGCAACAGACCTCATTTTTGCTCCAGAGATTGAGACAGAAAAATATCCTATTCAACATTTTTTAATTTTTAAACTGGAGAAGGGAAATACTGTGTGAAACATTTTCACCTAAATACTTAATTGGAAGTCAACATAAATAGAAGACTGCCATCAACCTACTTAACAAGAAACATGACTGGCTCACTCAATATTTTCTTCACTAAACATGGAAGTTTCTTTCAAAAAGCAAATTCTTTCCTAGGTTTGGGGTTTTTTTGGTTTTTGGTTTTTTTTAGCAGTAGTCTTCATTCTTCTAGAACCAAAATCTGGAAATGGCCAAAGCAAAGTCTGAGAATGTGAAAGTTTAATCATCTAGGAGCTCAGGTAGCAACAGCATATCCACTTCACCAATTACAATAACACAAATCTGCCCATGTTGTATTTGTGGATAGACTGTTTGGCCCCTAATACTCAACTTGGACGAATTTAATGTTTCCCTGGCTGGTCTAACTGTCATGCCCATCTGTCAGAGTGGCATAGTGCCCATTCACAAGGTAGAATGCCAGTTTCAACCAGAGTATGGATACTAACCAAAGACCAGTTTAGGAGGAAAGCCTACTGGATGTAGCTAATGACACCTTCTTTAGAGATATCCTCCTGGTGTCAAGCAGTGCCAAATTAAGAACACATGCTACATTACAAAGATCACATCTGTTAACAAATATTGGCACTTTGTCACTGGCATCTGCCTCTTTTGTTAATCTGCTTCAGTAGTGAAAAGGCTGCCTCAGAAGAAGAGGTGTTCAGGCCTCGTCCTACCAGTATAATCACAGATTTACTCACCAAGAATTTCCCAGTAACAGGCCAAAGTCTGTCAACGTTACCTCTGTGTACATCTCTTCCCAGAGGTCGGTGATGCCCTGTAAAAAGCTGTGAAATTACAGAATAATAATACCTATTCAAATGAGCTTTTTCATGTGTTTGAGGGTTTATTAAGCTTATTGTCATCCTGTCAGCAACAAGAGGAACATGACTGCAGAAAACAGAGTGACAAGTAATAAGAAGGGGAGAAACGGCTGTTGTATTCTTGGTACAGCTGAGTTTGCAATCTAAGTAAAAGACTGAATTAAATACCTCAGCCCAAAGGAAAAAACAAAACCAGAGTACCAAACATTATGTTCTTTGGGACTCCTTTGCTCTCGTATATAGGGGTTTGCTTTTTTTGTTTGTTTGTTTTGTTTTTAAGCTGAACAGTATTGATGTATTAAGGCATGGACAGCACAGGCCAGTACAGAAAGGTCTCTGTACTGAAGGCATGCAATTACAACAATTTCCATTCTAAGATTATTTCCAGCTTCCGCCATAACAACAACAAACTGGAACATGTTCACCACTTATACTACAAATGTAATCCCTGCCAGAGCCTGGGCTCAGTCCTGAGTGAGCAGTTTGCCATGAGTCATGCCATGGATACTAAGTCCAGAAGCTGCCAGTCCTTGCCAGCGGTCTCAGCAGTGCTCCGTATGGCTGGGGAGGAGGGAGGTTGGCTGGCTCTCCATCCAAGCAGGTGGGAATATGAGCACTAGGGGCTCCTCCCCTGCCACACCTCCCATTTTGCTGGTTGGAACTCAACAGGATCTGCACTCCTAGCAAGTCTCTCATTTGTCCGTAGTCCAGCAGAAAGGAAGGCATAAGGAATATAATATCAAGGTGAGACTGAGGGGATGCTACTGCTTCCTGCCTTCTAGGGTGCAGAGGCAACCAATTACAGGGATCACCACCATTGAACGCTGGTGTAAAGGTATCATGGTAGATATAGCAGGAGCAGGACACTTGTACTAACCTCATTTCAGGTATCTCCCCTTGGTGAAAAGACCAGGACTCTTTGCTTTGTTGATGAGATATAACTGCCTGGCTGACCACACTGCAGCACGGTGCATCACTATGGGTAATTTACAACAGGACGTGAAGCTCTTGGACCGAGTTATTTGCTAACAAGCAGCTTTCACTGGAGGTAGCTTAAAGGACTAGCTGAATTTTCTTGAACAGGCACCAAGAACATAAATCCTGAATAATATCTTTTGTGTTAACTCTAGAGAGGAGAAACTACAATTACACCCTTCTAGGAAACCAAAGGTCTGGGAACAGGATGATGCTATTGGGAATAAAATGAAGTGTGTTCACTCCTTAGTCAGATGCAGCTATTGTTCAATAAATCTTTGCCCAATAAGTACCACTAAGTACTACTATTTAGTTCACTTCATCTTTGGAGCCGAGATACCTGGCTCTAGCTCTTTTCCCTGGAAAGAGTTTCCCTTGGCCACCCTGCTCTTTCAGTTACACCAACCAACCATGCTAGCATCAGTATTGTAAGCTGGTTGTATTTTAGCACAGTTCATTTCAGTAGCATTCACAGAGAGGGCATAATGCTCCTCAGGAAGCACCAAAAGAAAGATGGCATAAAACTTCAGTCTTCCTGTGCTATTAGAACAGCTCTGCCCCTTATCTCATCAGTAAGCATTGATCTTTGTGGATGTTCAACTTCAGGCTTCAGAGTGAGCTAGATGAACCATTTAAAGTGAAATGAAGGCACAGGGCTGTGTGCCTGTGCCTTTGGTGTACACGTAGAAACTACTCTCTCCTAGTACCATAAAACAGACATTCTTGTATACTCTTACCAAGACTAAAATGTAAAGCAAATGGTTTGTTTTCTTTCTACTGTTGGATGAAGACCATACAAGCATTGAGTTGACTATGCTCTTCAGTGGCACCACAGTGTTTCACTTGCCAGCCAGCAACAGTTTAACCAGTCAGGATATACAAAAAGGGACTGAAGATTTTGTTGAATGATCCCAGGAAGTTACAGTTACCAGGGCTGTTACAGATGGTTCCTCCCTCTTCCTTTATAGCAGCAGGGCTTGAGCAGAGACATCACTTCACTAGACAGAAACTTGCAATTAGGACAGAAGCAGCAGGTATCTTACACTGCACGTAAATCAGGAGAGCTCCCCAAACATCTCCAAACCAGTTGTCAGCCAACACAACCACAAAGCTTCAAGACAAACAGGCACACGTTAAAAGAGATATTTAACAACAATTAAAAAAAAAAAAGGCATACCAATTGATTTGTCTTGAAAGCCTGCATAAAGTCCAGCTTGTGACAATCTATTCCAGCAAAAAATAACATATATATGATGATATAAACATCACTCTCCAGCTTGGCTTGTGAATTTATTTTCCTTAAATAGTCTTGAAGCACCAAATGACATTTGCGGTAATGTCATAGGGGAAAATGTTTAACTGCCTCCTGGATTTACCTAGCATGTGAAAGATGCAATTCTAAAGATAACAATATTCCATTTATACAACTCCTGTCATCCAAATTAAACCTTCTGTTTTGTTAACTACACAGGAATATCCTTAACCATAAAGCTACAGTCAGTACTGGAGACTAACAGCTTAAAATAGGAAGTAAGAATTTCACCCATTCGGCAGCCACATCTGAACTACGAGAGGCACAACGTGATTAACCACAGCTCAGCTTCTGAGCTAGGTGTGTCCTTGGCGTGTTTGTTGCAGGCTGAGTACATCTATCCTCAGGATCCAGTTTTCACCTTGCCCACGCAGCTAGCAATCCCAGCAAAGATGTCACTTACAAAGAGTTCACCTAAGTCAACACTGCTTAACCTCGTAAGAAAGTGAAGTCTGTTAAACCACCAGAGCATTTTCCAGCGCACGTAATGGTTCCAGTACAAACCCTGGTCATATCTGCTTCTTGTTCGCCAGGGAAATGCACTGGAATCACTGTTAAAAGTGACATATGTGGCTGCGGAGTCCAGGTTACGCCACTTAATTTTAGACACACATGAATTAGATGTCTCATCACTCAAATGCTTTCTCTGGAGTATGTGTACATCCAGAAGGCATTTCAAGTCTTAGGTCAGTTAAACTGCCCTTTTTAACAATCTCTTCCTCTGCCACAACTAGAGAGAAAGCCAAGGGTGACATAGTCTCCTCAGACAGATCCTTAATGCTTGGTGGCAGGAGTCACTTTTCATTTGATGCACCTAGTTCAAAAGCAAAATGGCGTTTATTGGCTAGTGATGAATCAGAAAATACCTGCTTATCTAACCCTAAATGCCAAATCACACCTCTTCAATGGTTCCTTGTCTGGTCAGTCAGTCCAGGTAGGCTGTCTCTTGGCCACCTGCCTCCCTGGCCCTTAGAAGGCTGCATGGAGCTGTTAGCCTGTTCAAGATGGCTGGAAGCCCTGGCAAAGCCTTGCAAACCAGCTACCGTTGAGGATCCAACACCAGCACAAGAAGTTTTGCCTCTAGTACCATGACGGGACTCCACAGGTACCTGGCCATACAGGCCTACTGAGACTCTGCAGCAACCAAGCTTTTTGCTGAATAAAGTAATAATGCTGACAGGACTGCTTGAAAAGCAGTAGTAATAGAAAAAAAAAAAATAGAAGGGCTAATAGACAAGTGAACCTATTCATGTTTTATTCTTTTAAAATAATGTAAGAATTTAAAACATTAATTTATGTACGTTTAAAAGGCTAAGCATAGAAGATACAGGCTGCAGGGTGTGATTTCTACGAACCTGAAATAATATATCCATCTAAACCCAATTCATATTTATTAGTGGAACAAATCCTTAAAATTCTTTCAAAAAGTCTCATCAAGACAAACAATGTTCCAGGTTCCAGCCCAACAAACAGAACTGGAAACTTATGTTAGAGAACACTGTTAAAAGTGTTATTAAAGTGATCTGCATGTATTTTCTTCACTTCTGTGGAAAAAGTCTGCTTTTAAACATTTTATCAAATGCTGCCCTCTAGTGAACAGATGGCTTTCAGATGAACATGCAGAATAGAGCAGTTGTATGGTCTAAATGAAAAACTTAACGAAAATAACCGAAGTACATACCAATCAAGACAAAAGGAGTCAAATGAGATGTCTGGATCATTAGTAGCAATTCTTACATGGTTATATTATTGCTGGTGATGTTTTCCCCCCCTACTATTTTATAAGCGTCTGAATTCAGTGCCATTACAATGTATTCTGTATCTTCCACACCTCCAGCATCTTTCCATGTTGTAAACCTCCACCAGACATTTATATTTTGTATGCTCAAGTTTTAATGATATGTTTCACCATTCTTGAGACTCTCTATCATCATGCAGGTAGCCTGTTTGGAATTAAATTCTGAATGTTATATTAGCCTGCAAGGTAACAGAGTTCAATGGCATTGTATAGATACCTGAAAGTGTGTAAGGGAAGAAAAGAGCAGTGAAAAATGTCTACCACCATGCTTGATTCATACTATTCTTTCTCCTTTTCCCATGAAAGGGATATCTCCCATGCTTCACATGCTTACACAAAATTCAAGCTCTGCTTCTTACCCATTGACAAAAAGAACTGTTCTGACAGACTGACTCAGGAAAAAAAAGCATGGAAGTTCTCATAAACCAGAGGTGTAATTTAAAAAACCAACGCAAACTAAGCCTCTCCAGTTCCCACAGTAGCATGCACTTAAAAGATTCCAACCTGTTAACACTTACACTAGCACAATACTTTAATAGTATTAGTTTTATTTCTCTATCAAGTAGCAATTTCACCCATTAAGGTAGAATTGGTTGCCTTACAGTTTATGTGTAGCATTTAAGTAGAAGGGTTTGTTTTTCATGGGATAATTTTCTTCTAAGTGCACACTGGTAATATGCTTTAATGCTCAGCTTTCCTCCTTTGGCATATTGCATACACTGAACAAGTTCTTTCAGCAATAAAAGAATAACCCACCACTTATCACTGCAGTCCAGAAGACTGTGTGTAACAGGGTCATATAAGGAAACATTTCTTTAAGTCTGTGCCCCTCAGTATTTTCTTGAAAAACAGAGTATGTGTCTGATTAAATCTGTATGAAATAAAACTCATAACATTAGAAATTACTTTTACAGTCACTGCTACCAAATAGATACTCTGCCCACTACAGCGGGTAGGCAGTTATACGAGTTAGTTTGAAGTCTCATCCTTCAATCCATTTTAGTAACATATTGATTCCTAAGATGGGAGCTATCAGCATTCTATGCATGGGAAACAGCCAGATCTTGACAGCTGCTGGAATATTATTTTTTTCTTCCACACTACCCACATGCCTGAAGATTTTCACTGCAAAGGAAAACAATGCCGAAGAATGGCAAGACTTCAGAAGAACTGGCAAATCTAAGGGCATCCAATTTGGGGTGGCTACTCTCATACAGCTTTGAGAGGCCTGGCTTTTGGAAGATGTTTGGCACTTACCTCTTAAAAATAGTCTTTCAAGTTTCTCAAATGAAACACTACACAATAGATATGCATGGTGCCTGGGCACATTTTTGAAGCTGCTGCTCTGACTCCTTTGGTTTTATCTTTATACATACATCTGAAAAAGCCAGAAATGGTGGGGAAAAAAAAAAAAAAGGAAGGAAAAGGGAAAAGATGGTATTTAAGAAAATGGAAAATTTAAGTTTGGTTCAGTTTGTTTCATGCAAATATAAATCACTACCACATGAAACTGTCTTCTAGATGCATCAAAATCAGGGCTTTATATCATGCAAATAGCTGTCGAAGCAGAAATGCTGCACTGACAGTGACTGTTCATTCATAACCTGCATGGGCCACTCAGTCCTTAGACCTCTGATGTGACTCTGTTGAGGGGATTTTTCACAGGAGTATGCAGCAACACAGCTGCATGACTGGAATTAAAGCCAGCAGGAGATAAAAGATAGACCAAAATACTATCCAAATACAGAAAATTTCAGTAATCTACTTTATGTTTCTACAAGAGTGCAAAGCAAGCACAGGAATCATTTTCAGTTTTGACAGAAGATTGCATTTGCCTGCCTTTCATCCTGCCTTCTACGCAACAAGACAGTTTTCAGTAACACTCCTTCCCCAAAATGACAGTTTGCTCACTCTCCAGTGAACGTATATATGACCAGGATTCAAGGGACAAAGATGGCTGGATGGATCATTAGGTCTGCTTGGTAAAGACCTAGTACTGGCAGGGAGAGTGAGGAAAACACGGATCCATTGCTCCCCAAACACCCACTAAAAGGAATCCATAGACTGCACTGTAGACTTAAACAGACTTAATTATGGCATATAAAGATTAATGAACTCCATAATTTGTGTAATGTGGAATGTACTGGCATCTTGCACAATGAAGCAAATCTGAATAAGTAGGGCTTTGGTCTCGCAGACTCTCAATGCTATGGGGTGGGATGCAACCAGCCCTGGCTGCATCTTACCCACCTTAGCGGCTGGGTACAACTTGAACAACACAATATACAAGGCAACTAATCCCTAGTGCCAGTTCTTGTGATTTTATTCCAAATTACATTAGTTTTAGATAAATTCTAGCCTGTGCTTCTCTGTCAACACATAGGGGCCTTATGGAGACTGAATCAGTGAAACAAAGGCTGTGCTGGAAATGATTCTGCCCAGTTTGTGAAGTAGCTCGTTAAAATCTGTCTCCAGCGAGCTACTGCCCCCTACCACTGACTCTCTGTTACCCGAGCTACGCGGCTTAGACGTAACTTCTGCCAATCCCCCCTGCCCCATCAGGCATGATCTGCCGCTGCCCGTGGAAGTTATTGTCATTAGTTTGACAGCAGGGCCCTAAGCAGAACAATGCACCCAACTCTGATACCCACCCTCCTCCTACAGCGTGAAGAGCTGCAGGAGCTGGACAGCAAAGGCTCCTCATTCCTCTGCTCTATTTCTGCACGCTTTCTGTTTCCTATCTGACTTCCACAGAAGTTAAAAACCCAGTTTGTGCTGGGCTTCTGTGCTAGCTAGACGTCTGCTGATTCCATAATCTCCCTGTCCACAGAAACTTCAGTGGAGTTAAGAGAGATTTTTCCTTCCCAAATGACACCAACTGCAAGTTATACCACTGCTCATGGAAACACTAGAGGAAGTTCCTATCCCACAACCAAGCATTCAAGTGCTTTGCATGTTTCGAAGGAGCGTATCACAACAGCGCTGGATGCAGTTTAACTAACCTGGGTTAAATTCACACCAGCAGCCATAAAGCAGATTCATTTTTCTAAACATTTCCTTGAGAAGAGTGCCAAATGGAACATTTCTCCACTTGCACAAAGACGACTTCCATCCTGACAGCTCTGCAGCATGACCCAGATGAGGCTGAGAGAACTGGCATCCTCCAAGACCTACTGTGCACATCCCAGACCTTTCAAGTTTCGTAACCACTCAAGACCCCCAAACTAATCTGTTTATCCCTGTAAACACTAGAGATAAAACTTCCTAATCCACGCAAATCTGAGAAAAGAAAGGCCAAATCAGGGGTTAAATTCTATATCGCAAATATTTGGGTCAGAGATCCAAAGTACATAAAAAATTACTTTTTGTATACAATTTCCAAAGGTTTTTTGTAAAAAAATCCATTATGCCATCAGGTAGTCAAAAAACTTTATCATCCCTCCTCACATATGGTAGATTTTCAGTAATGGCACATGTAGGCAGGCACCTTATACAATTCATTGCTGACCTTACGCTTCCACATCTGCTCAGCTCCTGTCTGTTGCCTACTGTTTACAATGGAAATCCATGATACACCTCACAACTGGCAGCATTCTGGCACGCATCGTAAATACCTGGCATAGTTTAGAGCAGAGCACCTCCCATCAGTTAGGGTCAATATGCTTTTCTTCATTTTGGTTCAATATGCTTTTCTTCATCTTAGTTTACACAAGTAGATGGCTCAACTCTATTCAGATTTGTATTTAGGTTGCACAGATGAAATGTATTTGTACGTATGTACACATGTGCGTGTTTATAAAAATCCTGCATAAAGTCTTTTTCTCCTGCAAAAGGGTAACTAAATAATAGTCATGCCAATATCTATTTAGGTAAATACCAAGATAGTAAAATCATCACTATAAAATAGCTACCAAGTAGCGTACCCAATCATACTTCCCCTTGAAAGAGTGACAAAACTCCCCTTAATTTTTCAGTGGAAGAAACTCTGACATCTAAAGAGCCACTGCCTGTCAAATATGTTGTCCTGTTAATATTCTGCAACTAAAAAAAATATCAAAATAATACAGAAAGAACAATTAAATCTTATTACAGGCTCTTCTTGGCTTTCCTTATTAGTCCCCATTGTTTCCTGAGACTTGTCATAAAAATTAAAGTTTTTAAAGCCAATAGTCATATGTTGACTGTTGTCCCACTTTTACTAAAGACAAGTATGGATTTGTTTGAAAATTTTCTTAAAAATATGCTCCCAGGTTAAGACCTTGTATGCCAAGTTTCAGCCCAGAGCGAATTTTTATGGCCGAGTTATAAACCCTTGAAAATAGGAAACTAATACTACAAGGATTTAAAATAATAGAAAATGTTTCACATAATATAAATCTATAAGCAGAGTATTATATTTAAGTCTTAATATCTACATAGTTGGATTATCTTGTATCTTGACAATCATACTAAGTAATCTTGCCTCCTTTCCCCTTCCTTTGATTCAGTGTTTCATTCTTATGCATTAACAATGCTCTGGGCCATAAAATACTGTATTAATATTAGTTTGTCACAGTAGACTAAATTTAGAACAACTCATTAATATGGGAGAGTAAAAGGCATTCTGCCAGGAGTGTGAGTGACTCTGTAAGCTCTTAAGGCTATAAGTTATGCAGATATGCCACTTGAACTAGAGAGCTAGCAATTCTTTTTGTTACTAATAAAAGATTCTATTAGTTGAAGACGATTCTATTTCTAATTAAGAAATGTGGAAAAAGGCAATTTTACTATTGGATGCACCTCTGATGTGTAGCCAGAATAAGCCATACACCATCTTTCTCTGCTTTCTAGTCAGACAGGATTAGTGGCACATGCACAGAATGAATTTTCCCCTGCAGTATACCGGAAAAAACAACTCCACTATAGTATTTTCTTTGGTACAATCATAATCTGTGTATCCAGAAGAAAGTCCAGCAATCAGAGCTGTTTCAAAACAAATCTTGTAATGTTTAGAATTGCCCCAGTGAAGAAAGTTTTCATTTTTCACAAATACGGTCTTTCATTCGTATAGTTTCATGCCAGTAATGCCTTCTCAAAGGTTGTCAAATATTAATTTTTTTAAATTTAGTCCCTTGCTAAGCTACAAATATTCATGTTTAACACCAAGTAGCAGTTCAGGGGCTGACAACAGTATGTACCTTTTGAATGATGCATAGAAAGCAGCAGTTAGCACAAAGACAAAGCCACCAGATTGGTCTCAGGGAAACCCAGTGTCTGAATTTTTCATGATTCCTCTAGCACTTAAAGAATAAGAAACTGGCTACTACTGTTGGGAGATCAGCATTGTGAAGGTCAGAGCCCAAAAACATGCAAGTGAATCAGGTTTTGCCTGGGGAAAGTGAAAAGGGATTTAAGCTGCTTAAGAGAATTATAAAGATTTTTTTAAATGTATTTTACAAACACTGTAGTAGCTAAACAATAGCTATAAAAATGAGGAGAGAATCATATCTACCTACTAATCATTGCTTGCAAGTCTCAAAAGACAGAGAAAAGACCTTTTCTTTATGGCTGAAGGCTTACAACTTCCAGAGATCATTCTTTTTCTTATAGACTTCCCATTACCCTTCTTTTGCCTTTTAAGAACTGCACTACTTCAGAAGAAAATTGATAAATGGGAAGTAGAAAATAAATTCAATAATTTCTCTATGCTTACAAAAATGCAACTGCAGTAAAGTGATGTCTTAATTACTCCACAGCCCAGTGGCTTGTGTATGTATTTATTTTCCATAGCAGACAAACTTTACTTGATCTCATAATTATTGCTAGAAAGTATAAATCGATTCGGGGGGGGGAGAAAAATAACAGAAACTGCTTAGAAAAACATTACACTGTTTAAGGAACTGATGGCTTCACCTGTCATCATCTAGTTAAGCTCTTAATGAGTTATTTTCTATTCTTGGTCACATCTGATTTTTTTTTAATAGAAGTCCCTTTGAACAGCTGGGAGTTACAGCATCCTTTGATCACGGTATTCTGAATTTTCAGTCAAAATGAGGACATATTTGTCCTTACTTGGGCTATTTTTACAAGTGCATTTCTTCAAGTATGTTTTTGGGCATTACTTTGCAGTCATACAAGGAAACTGAACAATTAATGTATACATTTTTACATAAATGTTTATAAATTTAGTAAAGGGAGAAAGCTTTGCCACAAGAAACCTCAGCTCTTTTGAAGGCAGTTTTCTAATGATGACCCTTGGCATGCTAGCCCACATGGGATTCCTCTGCGAAGAGTCTGATGAAAATTAGTCTATTCTCATTTCAAACAGAATTTTGCTGAAGTCCTGATCAGAGCATCAGCATGGAGTCCAGGGAGACAACACACGCTACTTGATTCACTCCGCAGCCTCCCTCTCCTGGTAATTGTTGCAGGAACACATAGTGACAAGACTATAGGATGTGAGGGGTCTGGATGTACTCAGGCTGTTACTCTCTGTTTAAAGATTTAAACCATCAGGGTATGATAAGGCTTTTTGATGTTCATTGAACATGGAGCTTGGGTACAGAAGAAGGGGAAAGGGCTTCACCGGAAGGCAATCATCTTTCAGAGCCACAGTAAGACTGAGAGAGGTGGGAAAATCTCAGTCTCAGCATAGACATGGAACAAAGGGAGATGAAAGGGCTAGGGTGAAGAAGGGGCCAGATCTGGCTGTGAGGCAGAACTTGCACTAAAAGATAGTTCGATGCCTTAAAAAGCAGAAAAAACATTTAGTGTTCTTGCTCCATTAACATACACTTTTGGCTAAAATTTAACTATTCTGCACATTTTTTACAGTTTATATTGACACTAGGTTTAAACAATGCCTCTGGCTTATTTTGAAATTATTTAATGAATGTACTTTGTCAGATGAACATCATTTCCTAATTATACAGGAAAGTATTAAATGATGAGCTATTTTTAAAGAGTGGATACTATCTTTTCTTTCCTAAGGGACAAACTGAAAACAGGCTGGTGCCATACGTTGCTGCATAAAGTGTATAGTGGGGGGGGCTGGCAGGCAGGCAGACACAGAAATTTTCCTTGTCTTGACAAAGCAAGATCTATAGCTAGGCATCTTAAGACAAACATGAAGAGATATTACCATCACCAGGTAAGGCTGATACGCCACCATTTCATCACCCAGAAGGGAATGACTATTTCCAAGGGTAATTAAGGGCCTAATCCTGCACCATGAATGGTGATGAGCACTTTTGACTCTCACTAGCTTTAAAGGGAGATGAGAGGAATCAGTGGGTCACAGGATCAGGCTCCAAAATGAAAGAGAGATTTGAAGGAGTCATCCACACAATTTCATACACTAGAAAGAGGACAAAGACAGTTTGATCTGAGCATCACTTCTATGCTCTGGGAGTTTCACAGCACCTCCACTGTACAGCACTGTAATTTTGTAGGTCCAACAGGCATTTGCCAGCATTAGCTGCTCTGAAATAAGAGAGAAGGTAAAGGATTCGCACAGAAAGCTGAGTGTTAAGCTGATCAAAGTTAGAGATACAGGGATTTATATGCACCTTTCTAGCTAAGAAACACTATCTCCTTTTTTACACTAATCTCAGTGGGCCAAATTTATCCTGATGTAACTCAAAGCATATCAGAAGAATTACTGCAGAGAAAGTGGACCCAGTCTCCCTGTGATGTTATTTATGATCTGTATGTTTTGCTCTACAACAGCATATATAGTTAGAGGGTTGCCTGACTGCAGTTACTTACAAGGGTGCAAAAATCTATTGACTTCAGCAAAGTTAATTCTGAGTTTGATGAAGGAGATTCACATCAAAGCAGTAACAAGGGCTATTCCTAAAAATCATTCCTATATGTTTGCTGATGTTCTTAACTTGGCATTAAGAGCTGTATTAATACTCACATTAGGCTGTGCCTTCTCCTTCAAATCTGAAATCTGACACCCTTTTTCTAACAGCTAAATGCTTTTACATGCATCTGTTGTGAAACAGCTCTGTCCTGCAGTGTGTACTGTGAACAGTCTGCTTCTTTTGTGGAAGTGCTTAGCATGTATGTTTAGAATCCAAGGTTGGCATTCACATCCAAGGTTGGCATTTTCAGAAGCATTTAAGAGACTTAAGCATGTAAGTCCTGCTGAAACTCAATGAGACTTGTCTTCCTAAATCAGTTAGGTTTTCTGAACGTTGGATCCTATTGCATTTCAGCGAGAGTTGGCTGCCTCCCAGCTAAGGCTTTGAAAAATCTAGCCAACAAAATAATACTGCCACAAAAATCAACACAAACAATAGACACAAGTTGTGTAAACTGAGACTTTCCATGATCAGCCTACTTAGAAAATGGTTAAGATCTCTAAAAAGTGATTCCTCTCTATCCAGGATCCTCTCCAGATTTCATATGAGGAAAGGGACACTCCAATTAATGCACAGAAGTCCCATGTGACAGCCCGGATAAGGCCCACTGTATTGGCCAACTTCCACTCAGTAAGGAATGGGACTTGCTTTGCTGCCATTATCCAGAGAGGCGTACGTCCAAACTTGTCTGTCCATCATCTCCTATGATAATTTGGTATGAAAATTTTGCTTCATTCTGAGAAAGAAAGGAAGTATATTCATTTTCTGTCATTATTTTGAACAGCGCGAACTGAACAGTAAACCTAAGTACCTTGCAGGAAGCTACAGATAAGACCAGAACATGCTGCTATGCCATCCAAGTCTCTGTAGGCATATTTGATATGGTGTTTACATAATAGCAGTTGCAGGAAACAGAAGCTGAAGAACAGTTTCTGGGGTTGGTTGGTTGGGTTTTTTTTTAAATGGAAAATGTATTCCCTTTCTTTCATTTCCTTTAGTTGCTGCCATACAACATATTCATCTACAGCCATCTAAGAAATTATGCATGGAGCAGTAGCTCACCCAACCCCCTGTGGCTTCAGCTGACACTTTAGAAGCTGGGATCCGAAATGCACTCCCAGACCACGGATGTCCTAGTTTTGCCGTACAGTGCTCCTTCCTCAGACAAGTTAAAAATGCAACTTTGTATGAACTGACAACGAACAGCACTGAAAAGGGCCAAAGTTTGTACAATTCATTGCAGTCACCACAGGTACAAAATTTATAGGAACCAAAAAAGCCACAATGGGATTGACAACTTCAGCCCATGGCTGAAGGAAGCAAGTTCTGGAAGCACAAATTTAACCTCATTTCTTGTGACACAGTCAATTGTGGAATAAGTGCTATAATACACATACTGCAACAAGAACAAAAATTGCACCAGTTGCTTTTATGTTATTATACTTCTGGGTGCTCTCACAAAAACTTTCCCCAGAAAATCAATAAATCAGATTGTGCCCAGCAGTCACCCATTACAGAATTAAATCCATATGCCAACACAAAACAATGAAGAAAACAAAACTAACAAGGGATCCATTTGGCTTTGTTTGACTTTGCCTGCCACAGAATGAGAATGCAAGGCTGGGTGTAATTTAATGCAAACCTTGGCCTATACTGGTCATGCATATGACTGACCCTCAGGGCAAGACCATCAATTTTCTATTAAAGATCAGAGAGTTGACATATCAAAGTCAACATCTAGCTGAATAACTGCAGTAACTTGATAATAATTCTTTTGTGGATTTCAGAGTGGCTTTTCGGTAAAGTATCAGAAAGGTAGCAGTTTTCAATCCTGACCCAACAAGATCTGAATATGAAATAAAGGATTTGAGCTTGATCTCTCCATGATGTGAGGATGAATGTTCTAGTAAATGTTAACTTAGTGCTCTGAATAGCTCAGTAATAGATGGGTTTAGGCGGTAATAGGTTTAAAATGTCAACTTATTGAATAATAATTTCATGTTGTACAAATACTACGTGTAAGAAGGGATTTGTTTTGCAAATTTTGAAATAAATGAATGGATTTGTGATGTCCTTCACTGTTCTGGTCAGACTGTTACACAAGAACAGAAATTAGTTTTGCTTCAATAATATCCCTCATTGTTTCCCTGCATTATTCTGAGTATGTGTCGTAACTCACGAGTCTTGCTTACTCCTTACCCTTAAGTAGCTTGATGTATGTTTTGGCCCCCATGACAAGAATTATAATTATTCATTGTGCAAATAAATAGTAAGATACAAAAAAGAAACCTTAACAGACTTTTCTTAAAATTCTGCCACCCAAACTAAGGAGGACAGTGTTAAAACATCATTCCATCACTTACATCCAAACAGTTCCTACTGAACTCTTACTGAAGCAAGCTCCAACACAACCATCACATTCTGAAGCAATGACAATCCAATGCTGCCTGACTGCTAGCACGTGGATGGAAGCATTCAAGCTGCTCCCTTTTTCACATCACTATTTCAGCCATTGCCTCCTGTCTGGGCACTGATGTTAAGCAACCTGTAGAGCATTGCTAGCATACTTGGGAAGATGATGCCAAGCAACTGACCATATGGCATTTTGGAACATAAAGGCATTCTGGGGGCCTTTTTATTTTTTAATTATGTTTTTCTTTACTTATTCTCAGCTTGCTTCCATTCAAATCTTGCACTCAACTGCCATCTATGTACGCTTTCGCACTTACCTAAGTGATTCTCATTTTAGCTTACGTAGGTTTTAATCCACTACACTTAAAATGGTACCACATTACCTGTGGTTGAATCCTAGCAGTTTTGTTTTAATGACTGACCCTGAAACCACTAGTTGATCTTTAACTTATTAATCAGGAAGCAAAGATATAAACTGATCCAAAACTGTTCAGAAACTCATTCTTTATGAATCACGAAGAGATGAGATAATGAGGAGGGTTAGCTAAGCTTAATTATTCCTTCTACTTCCTCTTCATGAGCTGTGTGGCTCATTCCCCAACAAGAACCCATGCAGCTCAAAGCCCCATTTTCCAGACCTGCTGGACGACCGGTGGTTACTCCTGCTGTACTCAATTATTCCATGGCCTGTTTTGCAGAAATAACTTCATGCATTCAGATTTACTTAAACCTCCCAACAAAGGGCAGGACTTTACATCACTGGGCAAATAACCCTGTCCCAATTTCAGACAGTGAACCAGACTAGAGACAGTCAAGTGATGAGGGCACACCTCAGTTGAGCATGATGCTGCTGTTTGCTTCTTGACCCCAAATTGCTGAGTGGCATGGCCACAAGGTTAAGTAAGTTTTATGTTTTATCCCAGAATAAGCTGTAGTCGCAGGTAAAGTGATTCTATCTAAATTGTCCTATGCCGAAAGAACCAAAAGCCTAAATTCCTGAGGAGACATACCCCAATCACTCCTCTGTGGAAGTGGTAGCTTGAAAGGCAGACCCTGCTGGGAGACAAAAAGATTGGGAGCATCCAGTCATTTCTATGGGAACTGGCTGTGATACTGTGGAATGATTGCTGGAAGTGACTTATTGATATGTCCCCCTCTTAAAAGAAGGTAAACCTCCAGGGTGGAATGCAGTGGATATGCAAGAAATCTGTTCCCTAATAATTCTGTAAGCAACATAACCTGCAACTTCAGATGTTAGCAACACCAGGGGAGCTTGGTACACTCACTCTGAGAAACAACACGGAAGGTGAAGCAGAGTGGAGACAGTGGCCTGTAGAGGCCTGTGGAGAGTGGAGTGGCCAGGCTCTGGGATATCATCACAGGGATAGGGAACTGGAACAAGAATGGAAGGTTCCTGCATTGAATCCACTGAAGCAAGGAGGTAAAATAATGAGGGTTCTGTCAACGCTATTGTCTTACTTCTGATTTATATCCTAAGTGCCCAGTTCTGGAGTAGTGAAATGCTAAATCATGTTCTCTGGGTGAACTTTGCTTATTATAATACCAAAACACACCTCCATCCCAAAAGCTACCTGCCTTCAAGGTGCGACCACCCCTCGCTGAGCATGCGCTCTGAATTTTCTCTAGCATATACTTTTAAAAGTAAAGTGAGGAGATTTTACACCAATCATAATAAAGGTATATATGACTAGAATCACTCAAGCTCCACCTAAATATAAGAAAATATAAAAGGGCTTAAAAGAGGAGGAATGTGAGGGAAGACACCATCATAGACAAGTCAGGAGAACATCGCTGACTTCTGGGAGCAGTTGACAGGCTGAACCTCTCTTCCCCCCCGTAGGGATGCCTACTGGGTAAGATTCGAACCCTAAGTTATACCAAGTACTTCCCCGGGAAACTCAGAAATCTCTATAGAGTTTTTCCATAATTTAGCATGCTTGTAGTTGACTGTATTATTATTTGCACATGCTTTGCAGACAGTGTATTTATCACTGTCAATCCAAAAGAACCTGTACTCCTATTGCTTTAATAAACTGTACTGTTCATTAATCTAGCTGTGATAGTCTGTTGAACACAACCAAACTCCTTAAGACTGGCCGTGATAGTTCGTTGAACACGACTAAATTGAAAGTACAGTGCACTATTAGTGCATCCATAATCATGATAGTTCAATATATTGAATGCAACTGGACACATAGTGCTGAATTGGGCCTCACTAAGAATCTAAGCCTAGCTGCCCCCAGCCCCTCTGATATCTGAGGACATGCTGGAATGCAAGGGTGTTTATTTTCTGCCAAACTTCATTACGCTTTAACACAACAGATACCATAAAACAAAAGGTGATGATTTCTATACAAGATCAGGCACAACGAGGGGAGAGGCTGGGCTGTAGAAAGCAGTTCTTCACTCTCATACAAATATCTTAAGAGAACAATATAGGGATTACAGGAAATCATAAGCCAAGTAAACTGCTTTATGGATAAGTATTTTCCGCTTACAAGGCTGCCCCAAGGCAAAAGTTACTCTTTAAGCAGAATTTGATTTTAAGGGCAAATTTACAATTATAATTAGCTGCAATGAGCAGCCAAATCCAGAGGGAGGGCTGTGTTCAAGTCCTAAGTACAGTTCCTCATGGTCTGACAGTGTGTTCAAGAGCCCACGCCTTGTCGCCTGCCCCCAAGTAACACCCTCCAGACAGCTCATGGGTCGTGCTGACAGGGGGACTCCTGCACTCCTAGAAGGAAAAGAGTGGAGCTGGGGACACTGGTTGGAAAAAAGTACATAAATAAATAAAGCATTTTAAAGCTGATCAGAGGTGACTAAGGTCTCAAAAAAAACTAGCAGCACAGAGTAACTTGAAAAGTTACCTGGCTGAATACCCAACTCTTGCTTCAGGTTCATCTGAAGTCTCCTTAAGTCAACTCACATATAGCACTTCAAACTGGAAAAAGGGGAGGGGGGACCAGAACACAACCAAAAACCTCAAAACCAAAATACAATAAAGCAGCCCTGAGAGACTCACAGAGGGGTCAATTCTGAGAAGACAACACAATTTTAGCCCAAGATGTGCCAAGCTGTACCTTAAATTAAGACCTTGCAGAGAACAAGATGATACAGGAGCCCAATAACTATCTTCAGCACAAACAAAAGAGTGGACAGAAGCTTGAATAATTAGTGCCACTGGCACTAGGAACTTCAGCACCAGAAGAACTCAAGGGAGATATAGTCATTCCAGCAAGCAGGAATTTTGCTTGATTATTACTCTGGTATCACCCCTTCCCAAAATATTGCATCTTGTTTCTGTTTCTTGGCTATGTTAAATGCTAATATCTAAAACAGTAAAAACAGAGTACCCTTCCAGTAAGCGGTAATTGGAGCCTTATTCAGGATTGTGGCAAGATAACATGGTAAACTGAAGAGTCTGACCCCATCCCTAAGTGGGCTGACAGCTCGGAGAGTCCAAATGGCAATTACATAGTGAAATTCCACCCCCACAACAGTTTGCGTCACACAAATAATATGTTATACTTAGGTTAGGAGACATTATATCTAGATCCAGTCACCATAACAGCCAAAAACTCTAATGGTGTACAGTAAATAGGAATGCCAGAGAAGCAAGTCAGAATTCTGTGTGCTAGTAGTGCTGAGGACCCTGCTCATCTGTGGCTGCCCACTGACTTTATTATCTGTTATGAGCACAAGTGGGCTTAAATTTTATGCAAAAGAATTATATATACAGTAGAAGTTCAAAAGTAGATCATAAAAAAAAAAAAAAGGAAAATTTAGCTTTCTTGAAGAATACAAGAGCAAAAAGACCTTTCTCAAAATCTGCGTCTCCCTAATTTGATCAGAAACTGTGATGGTTACAACTTCATCAGAGTTTCTGGTTGGAAATATAGAAATAGTAATAAAATCTCTCCTAATAGCACCATCAGTGAAACCTTTCTCTCCAGATTCTCTGCCTGCTCTAACAGTAGCTCGGCCAGGGATCATAAATTGGCTTCTTGAAGCCATCACCATCCTCCATGTAAAAACATAACTTACCTGAGAGTAGCTGTGTGCTCTGACAACTGGCCTGCAAGTAATGCAGTTACTGCCTGCATATTCGGACAAACACTTCCTCCCTCACTCCACAAAAGAAAACCCAAAGGTTCAGATCTTCCCCAAAGAGAGCGCTAAGCTGGTATTATTGGTGCAAATCAAGTAAAAGTTTCTCCTTCTTTCTAGACAGATACTATCACTGAAGAGTCAGGCTACTGGAAATACTATGCCACAAGAAGCTGAATAGCTTAACGTGGAGCAGCTGGTGGGTGAACCTTGGGGCAGGGATAGTAAACAAACACGACTGATACTTTCTGGAGTAGTCACATCAACCTCTGAAAAAGCCCTAACAGGCTTCACATTTGGAAAGAACTCACACTGTAGCCAGTGTTTTCTGAGAGCCCAAGCAAAGGGCAAAAGCGTAGTTAAGTACAAAGACTAAATGATCTAAAGCTTTCTCTATCAGGATGAAAGTGGGCATGAAGCAGGTATCCTTGTGATAACAGTACATTCCAAGTGCTTTGCAGGAATACTCTCCCTGAAGTCAAAGACTGCTCTTGGAACTAACACTAGAGCTTGAACTATCTACAGAAGAGGTGATCTTAAGGCACGATGCAGTGTCATTACCCAAAGATCAATACTGCTCAAACAATTATCAGCCAACTTAGGAAAACCTATCCTATCACTGACAAGAACATCTGGATAGTAGGATCTGCCTTGGAATAGAATCTTTTACGTGACAGTTCAGCTAGCATACAAAAAATATAGACCCTAGAAGGAGAAGGGAAATCAAATTCACATCATCATCAAGTCACAGCATCAGCTCCTCTATAGAATAGTTTTGGTTTTTCCTCAGGGCTTTAGCTTTATTTTTTCATGTCAGAATGTGATCTTTCTTGTTAGCAAACACTTAATTTTCCAAAGACTAAAAAGGACACCTGCCACGTTAGAAAAGATTCAGAACAAAACCTTTTTAAAAATGCAGAGAAAAAGCTATCTAAGACAGCCAGGACCAGCAGCTCTGTGATGCAGACAACATTCTCTGAGAATGCAGAATTTAGGCCATGCAATCTTCCCTGGCCATGTCCTCCAACCTCCACAAACACATCTGTTTTGTAATAGAGCAGCCTGCCACTTGAAGGTTAGTTTTTAGTATCCAAAGGCCTCCCTGTATCGTTCATATTACATATGCAGCAAGTCTCATCCTTTGGCAGAATCTAACCTTTATTTTTTCCACTCTTGAAAATAAAGCTTATGTCAAGGGGGCAAGGCCTGCGGTGTCATTCTCCTCCTCTTTGCCTACCATATGCAGAGCCTAGGGCAGCACTAGAAAGAGTTGAGGATTTGCCCTTACAATGAGAAGCACCGTAACAGCTGTAAGGCTAGTCCCAAGGACGTGCATTTGTTGTCATGAGTGCAAGTCTGGGTACCTCTTCCTGGGCTCCAGGTCAGTAAAGCTACAAGACTAGCATTTACCCCATTTCTTTAAAGAATCCATAGACATTAAACAGCATCCTTGATGGTATATGAAAAGCAGGTACCAAGTAATACAGAATTTATAGAGGATGCCACACAGCTACCAAAAGAGCATTCAAGATACGGAGGAACATAAATTGCACAGCTGAAATCATGCCGTATTTTTAGCTGCAAACTTGTTAAACCCACATTCATATGCCTCCACCAAAAATATTCCATTCCCCTTGATTAACAAATCTTTCTTAAATGAGGTTCAGTCCTACACAAATGTGAAATGGACGTGCGTTTTTTTAAAGCACTGAAACTGATCTGCATTTCAGCACATCGATATATCTATAGGACAATTTTAATAAAAAGGATCAGCTCTTCCAGATTATTTGGTCTCTGTGTTAGTTTTGCTGGTGCATATAAAGTTATCTTAAAAAGTGAAGGCAAACCAGGGATCCATAGGTAATCTAAGAAGCACAACATTCATGCTTGTTTATATCAGCATTTTCAGCTAGTACGTATCCATGATTTATTTGCAAACAAATTAATTAATGTTTCAGCAGCTGTTTGCAGCCAGTCTGTGATCTAGTTTAAACAGAGATGACACTTTTTTTTATTCCACAGGGGCAATTTCAAGTACTCATAGATTATATTCTTACTATCAGTCCAAATGATAAAAGAGTAGTGAATCCTGAAACAGCATAGCTGACTTTGTAAGATCAGTGTGCTTCCACATATTCAGTTATTCCCTAATGCCATCTTTCCTGTGTTATCTTTTAATTAAGGCTGCATAATGCCAGTTTATAAACAAATCTCTAAGTAAGATCAAAAACTGACATATTTTAAATGTTTTTCATTCTCTAGTTTGTGGTCTCCTGGGGGTGTTACTCTAAAATGTACATCTCTGTATGAAATGACTTTTTTATTGCAATGTGTATAATGAAAAGAAATGTTTGAATATTGTTCTGTAACCTGACAATGAGCAAACAAATGAAAGAACAAATGCTGGGTAGCGTAAAAGATAAGCACAGTATACAGTAGGTAGATCACTGCAGAAAACATTACTATACTTTGTGATTTTATTTCTCTCTAAAAAAAAAAAAAAAAAAAGACTACAAGACAAAATCCCCAAAGCCTCGCTAGGCTAAATTTCCTCCTTCTTCTTTGAACAGACTACACAGATTTTGTTGACTAATTGAGATCAATCCCAGTTGTAAATCGCCTTGCTATCCTACAGCTTTAATTAAGCTACCAGAGGGAGTTGTTTATCAATTAACACTTGTTACAAATTATTAGTAATTATATGGACTTTGCGTATATACTTCAGCCAGTAAAGACTAAGCCATACTTCCCTGTGACAGAAATTAATTCAGATACAGTGTGTAATATTTTTCTTACAAAAAACCCAATCAGCACAAAAAATATGGAAATTAGATTGGCGTAGGAAGACCTAAAGTAATCCATGGTATTACTTTTAACTAAATGCAACAAATTTTAACCTATCTTGTGCATAAATGTAGGCAATTACACTAAGTGAATTAAGTTACTCAAACTCTTTTTATGGTAGCATTCTTTAATGCGTTGCATGCCTTCTCTTTTTGAGTAACAAACATCTTAAATAAGGAACATTAGGTAAAAGTTGATAATGTATTCAAACATTAAAGCTACCTATTGCTCTGTGCACTACATTCTGTGATAATTTTAATTGGCTTAATTGAGATGCACAAGTCTGATTAATGTTTAATTCCTTTATATTAAAAAAGAGAGAGTCAAGTAGTTAGACATTTCTTCAATTATGTTAGATCTTTCTAGACTTCAAAGGAATGTTACAGTAGACAGCCAGATACTGGATGAACTGATTAAAGAATAAAGACTGCTCATTATAATCTAAGAGTACAAAATTGGTTTGTGTAGCCTTTGAAAGTTGAAATTAAGAGCTGTTGAGCTAAAACTCAAGCTACAGTAATTAACCTAATTTACAGCCATCTTCACTTACCTGGTTGACTAAGATTAGTCATTTGAAATGATCCACTAGATTCACTGGCTCATTTATAATTCCTTCTATGACCAATGAGATACAATTTCACCCTACTGAAACCTTCACTTATGAGACAAAGATTTAGTGCCTCTACTTATTTTGGTTTTGATTACTTAGGACAGAACCTTCCTCATTCACATTAATGAGTACAGACCTGTTCAAAATCTGCTCTTTTTTTTTTCTTTTTTTTTTTTGACTACGTAAGTAGTAAGAAGTAAAAGATTACAAAATATTTTGGAATAACATAAGTGTTGCCTTATAAAAATAAGTACCTTACAGTAAATTTTGTATCAGTACCACAGTTCAGTTGCTCTTTGCTAACACAGTTTACTGTCTGTTCCTGTAGGATGTATGTGGATAAAGAAAAACTACTGGGCATGAAGGGATAACTGAACTTCTACTGTAATATTAGAGAAGGGGGCAGTGAAGTTTCTTTCTTTAAAAACTAGCCCGTATTGGCAGGAGTTTTAAAGTTTGTCCCTACTGGCAATAAACACTGAATCAATTGATTTTAAAACATCTTTGTCTTTTGACAAGAATAACAACTTGAAAAGCAAAGGCACTGCACTTGACTGAAGACAGATTCACCTAGGTCTCAATTACGTACTATCTGCAATGCTTCATAAAGAGAAAGAGAAGAAAATAATCTAACAAGTTTTATAATAACAAACAGGCTTATGAATAGAACTATACTGCTAAATTATTCACAGAAAGTAAACTACGAGCACTAAAAGAGGAGTCAAGAAAGCAAACAGGTAGCCTGTTTTGCCAAATGAAGTCAACTGTGCTACAGAGTGTATTTGATAATCATGGTAATTATTTGATCAAGACTGTTCTACAGTTGGGCTTACATAGGAGCCCTACATGTAGCAACAGGTGTATATAAGCTAAATGAAAACACTCCCCTAACTAACCAACTTAAAGGTCTGCAAAATCAAAAATGATAGTAGAGGAAAAGAAGCTTTTCAAATGCAGTACAGTGGCCAAGGGCATTCCAGAATGCAGTCAAACTTTTGAATACAGTATTTTTTGACAATACCTATTAAATGTAACTGAATATGAAAAGATATCAACACCTGATCATTTCTCATCTGATGAAAACTGTGACTTCTATTGACATTAGTTGGAGCAAAGATAATTTTCATGTTCCTAGAAGATACACCCAGCTGTTTGTAGCATCTTACTAGTACTTTGTTACATTAGAGGTTTAATTGCAGCAAAATGCTGCCTTGTAATTACCTATTCACCACAGGCAAGAGGGATTTTGCTGCTTCTGCTTTTCCATATTAAAATAGAAGCTATTGCTCAGACAGTGAAGTGGCCTCTTTCTGTAATACTGTAAGGCCCCTTTCTCTGGACTATGAGATTTATAGTTGATTAAGAAAAATTAAATGCAAACAATTAGAGCATCAAACCTGCAACCACCTATTTTGCCATTACAAATACTTAACTGAATCTGTACAGGAACGCAAGTGCCAGCTAATATAACTCTTAAAAGGCTACCTTCATCTCTGGAGGAAAATTCTTCAGTCCTGAGGCAGACTGACAGCTCCAAATCTCAACTATTGCAACAAAAATGCTACAGGATAGGATTACTTAAACAAGATGATCTCTACACCAGAGCTAGAAGGAAATATTTTTGACAGACAAATTACTTCAGGTAAGTTTTCTCTAACCTCTGGAAAAAAATCAGATGGAAAATTACTAGAACCTTGTCTTGTCTGCATCAATCTATGGCAGCACTGAACAAGGAAAACAGCACATTCAGGAACTAGCTGCTCTTGCTGGAACACTGTTCACCGTACCGCTGCACACTGCTTGAACCTTTGCCTGGAAAGTCTGACAGCTACCCATTCAAGTTTCCACTGCCTGTCACAGCAACAGTGGATACCACCTAACATACAATTCCACAGTCCAATGTTACGATAGCATCCACTTTTTCTGGTATCAGAGAAAACGTGCTCATTTTTGAGAAAGTAGAGATTTAGATTAGCTGAAAGCTGAAAAGTAGATTTAGATTAGATGTAAAGAAGTTCTTCACTATGAGGGTGGTGAGGCACTGGAACAGGTTGCCCCGAGAAGTTGTGGATGCCCCATCCCTGGAAGTGTTCAAGGCCAGGTTGGATGGGGCTTTGAGCAACCTGGTCTAGTGGAAGGTGTCCCTGCCCATGGCAGGGGGGTGGAACTAGATGATCTTTAAGGTCCCTTCCAACTCAAACCATTCTATGATATCTGCCAATTGCAATTAAGTAAAATGTTTTCATATTCCTATTCCTAAACCCTGGCTGTCAGTGTACCCTCTTAGAAAGATACCATCTTTCATCCTAGAGCAGCTACATTTTATTGACGGGTGATACCCAATAAAATATTTTTTGAACTGGGTATCCTTTGGAAAGTAAAGTACTATTTAATAAGCTCATCAGCATCTACCCTTGTTTTGTCACTATCTGATCTGCCAAATTACATGTTGCAAGGACAAAAGGAGTGGACAAACTTAAAAGTACCTTCCCACCTATCCTGTATGTTCAGTAGATAATGGTAACAGCTTGCAGCCATAGAACACTCACCTGGATATGTGGTAGACAACAAGCAGCCTATGTTACAAGTTCTGCACTCATCCACCTGCAGCAGAGAGCTCTAGCAGATTTCACACCTAATTGTGACACTTCCTTATCTGCTCAAAAATGGTCCTGAGCTACACAGTATCTCTGAATTTTCATCGTTGGCTGAATCTGACAAAACTCTTGGTATCATATCTCCCTCTCACTCATCTTGAGCAGATCTTGTTAGTGCAGATTAGAACTTGTTAAAGATTAATTCTTAAAGCATCCTCAAGCTTTCTTTTCCAACAAAGGAAACATCAATTATAGGCTCACACATAAACTTTGCCCCTATCTTGAATACTTGCTGCCCTTTATAAATCTTAGATTTCTTCCCCTTGTGTGTGTTCAAAGGAGAGATTTTATTGCCTCCAGGGGTTGTTAAACTGATTGCAATACCACGTATTTAGAGCAGTTCAGTGGGAATTAAGCTGGTTCAATGCTGTCAGACCTAGAATATAGCTGTCAAATAGCATTACAAGTAAAACACCCTTGATAAGAAATAATGACCAAATGTCAATCTGTTTTTTACCAGCAGCACTACAGATTTGGCTTGCCAATGAAAAATGCAATATTATGCACATTATAGTAGCTATGCTTTTGTGATGCTACATAGGAAAGGGTGTTTCAGTCTTTCAATTTAGCTGATTTTTAGATGACACAATTTGATCACTAAAATGTGTCTCAGACCTACCTTGAGTTCAAAGCAGCAATGCTTAAAGTCTTGTTTTAACATCCTTGCTCTCTTCTGTAAAAAAGAAAAAACAACAAAAAAAAAACCAAAAAAACCACACAACCCCCCCCAAAACCCCCAAACAAAAAAAAAACCCAAAAACCCCCAAAAAACAAAAACCCCCCAAAACAAAAAAAAAACACTCCCCAAAAACCAACCCCCCCCAAAAAACAAACAAAACCCCCCCAAAAACCAAAACCAAAAAAAACCCCCACCCCCCAAAAAAACAAAAAACAACAAAAACAACACCCAACCACCCACAACCCAAAAAACCCCAAACCAAAACCAACACATGCATTAAAAATTCATTAATCATATTCCCTAAATGTTAGCCATGCAGAAATTAAAACAGCCTATTTGGCTTAGAGATGCTTTATGCCATTATACCATAAAGGTTCAAGTTTCAGATATCTGTAACTTCACACTACAGTGCAACCCATTAGGTACTGTTATTTTTCTGATTAATGGATTGTTGTTTTTTTTAATGATTGCATCATGTACAAAATTGCTATATTTCTTAAGATTTCTTTTGCAGATCCAAGTATTTGTCACTTATATGAAGAATTAACATGCAATAAATATTTTAATAATTAAATACTCACTATTCGTATACCAATACTTAAGTGCTTACTACTCTAACACTTAAATCAGGTGACAATACAATGTTTACAAATGTGTATTCGATTTTGATAATGCTAAAAACGTATATGAAATTGTTCCCATAAACAAACAATGAGACTTTAAAACCTAAGAAAAAAGGTTACTTAGACACAACTTAAGACTCATTTATCCAGATGTGACAGGGTTCAAAGTAACATGCCTGAAAACTTGGTTTAGATAAAGCAGGACATATTTCAAAATGTCTGCAATAATCTGGAGTCACAGTTTCAGCCAGAATAAGCTTTTCAAGATTTTGTCTGGGAGAGATGCAAGAGGAATGATACACAAAGGAAAGACAATGAAAACCTAATGTAATGTCTTTCACAAAGGCAGCATACAGTTCCCCAGGAGCCACTGATGAATGAACAGGTAACAGAAAGTAAACAAAACACAATCAAAACTCTAAAGCACAGTAAGATTAAGAATGTGGAAGCCAAACTGTGCTTTCCATTGCATTCAAAGAGGGCACCTGTTGACAGCGGTGAAAGTTCCAGCACATGAGATAAAAGTAATGCAATATGTTTAGAACATTAGTACTTTGACAGAAACCTACAAAAATAACAAAAAAAAAAATTTAAAAATTAAGACGACTCTTAATATTGTCTCCCAATTTAAACTTGCAAAATACCTTCCATCTCTGAAATAAGCATAGGACAGACAACATCTTTGTGTTTACTACCTTCAAACTTACACCTGATTTTTTCCATTTTGTAAACTTTTTCCCTGCATTTTATTAATCCATCCTGAACAAAGAAGCCAAATTAATAACTAGCTGAGGTGTAACTAAAAGAAACTTCATATGGCTGAACATGGGGGTTTCAAGTATGCATACAGACAGCAAAGAGGACAAGACTGAGGAACCACCCCTAGTCCAACAGCTTCAATAGGGCTGTACAAAATCTGAACATTTCAGAGCTGATGAGCCACAACAAGTCCTTACATGCCTATGCAATTCCCTGTCTTCAGTGAATCTACATGATATGAAAGTTAACTCTGGAAATGGGCCAGAATATTTGAATAGAGCTAAATGGGCCAGAATATTTGAATAGAGGTTTGGGGGTTTGTTTTGGGTTTGGGGTTGGGGTTTTTTTTGGCAGATCTGTTTCAGAACAGAAAGTCACAGTAAAGCATGACTGTTGCCAGCTTCAGACCCTATCTTCCTTATCAAGCCAGGGCTTTGAGCTCAAACTATCCCCTAAACTCATTGCATACTCATTATACAGTAACAGGCAATACTAGTACCAGGCAACAGTACTAGCTAAACAGTACAACATCATAATCACTCTAAAAGATAAAACAGATGTTCCAATGTATTTAAAAAAAGTAAATTCTACTTTCTGCATTAATGATCAACATTCATTATTAATGGCTAAAGTACTGCATGGGGTATTCTGTTTTGGATGAATTCGTAAGAATTAACTTCCACTTCCACTTGCATTTTTGCTTTAATGCTGTTCCCGTTCCTCCTGTGAAATGTTTACAGCTCACACAGTGATGCTGGAGGAGTAACTGATTTCAAGCTCAATGCCATCGTTTCGTAACTACGCTTAAGGAATCACAGGGGAATAGAGTGTCACCACTGAGTAATATGAATAATTTCACATTGCGAGATAAATGAGGCAAAGATGGGCCATTTATCCAAAAATCAATCCAGAGGCGCATGCAAGACTCCCTTTCATTTTTTCTTCCTTAAGTGAAGTGGGAGATATCTCTGTGTGATTTCATTTTGTTTCCATTTATACAATTCAGCATGCAGTCCGTAATTATAGATTTTGGCACAAACCCGCACAAGTTTCTCGCTATTGATGTTGAAAAGCTGTCCTTCAATTGGTTTTGCAAGCTATTTTTTTCCTGCACTGCAGCTATATCACAACCAGTTAAATTGTACTGCAGGCAAGGTTCTTTTAAATATATTTGTATTTTAGTAATTTTTTTTCTTATTTGAAAATTTTAAATTAATTTTGAATCATTCAGAAAGAGCATCAACCAATGCATCAAACTGACACAATCATTATTTAGCTTGATAAAAAAACACTTCAATAAAAAATTGTTTGAACTTTAGCTAAAAAATAGAACTTTGCTGCCCTCTACCTGTCAATTTCCAGACTGTGGGAGAAGACAGAAAAATCAGAACTATGTCCAAAGTCCCAGGCTTTTCACAGAATACTAAAAAGAGCTTGGAATTCAGCTACAATTACACAATCTGTCTGGATTAGGCAGAAGAATCAAAGTTACAATTATCATCCCCCTTTATTGAGTTTAAATGAGGGAATGCTATAAAACTATTTGGAAAATACAAAAAAACCCCCAGCCAACCAGTTCTTTTGCTTATGATTAAACGTGGAGTGCACAACCACCATGGGAAGAATGATTGCTAAAAGCTTTCAATTATATTCAGCTGGAAGTCACTGCCCCAATCATTCACTCATTTAATCATCCATTACTGGGGCTACCAGCATGGCTTTCCTTGGGCCAAAACCACTACACTTTTAAGTATTACATTCAGTGCATGTACGACAACAGCCATGTTTCTACCTCTGCTTTCTCTCACAGGAGTACACAGCCTCTTTCCTTTTACAGGCTATATTCCTCAAACATTCTGGGTTTGTTTTGCTCTGTTATGAAAGGCAAGACCTGCAAAAGAAAGCAGAAGGAATCAGTCTGAGCTCCTGCTTCAACAGACTTTCTTTCTGTTGCACTAAAAAGTGCTGAACATCTACAACTGAAATCACTGAAACAAAAGAAAACCTCTCTTCCTTGCTTTCCCTCTTCCATCAGACATTCAAGTTGCATTTGCGCTGAACACTTGTGACCAGAGAATCAGTACGATTGTTACAGCACTCAAGTCAAGCACTATTAATTTAGATGGCAACAGTTTTACCCCTCCTTTTTAAACCTGCAGTTTGTTCATTGGTTTCTTTAATGCTCACTTAACTAAAATTCCAGAAGAAAAAAAAAAAAAAACCACCCCTCTTTGAATCTCCAGCAGCCTATCCACCTTCCCCTCTCACTGAAGGGTGGTAAAAGCTTCTAATGAATACTTCCCATGTACCCAGTTAGTTCGACAAAACAAGGAGACAGAGACAATGTCCTTAATATCATGATGGATAGGATCATATGAAATTAAAAGCTAAGGAGACGCTTTCCACCCCCTGCGACCTCACCTTTTGGTAACTGAAGCCATCAGCCAAAAGTAGGCATACATGGAATACAGTGAAGGACCACTGCATTTTAATGAAGTCCTAAAAAAAAAGAGATTACTCAGGCTACTTGTACCATGCACTAGAGCACACCAAGTCAAACATCTAGAGTATGTCATTAACTTTAAAACATAATGAAGTGTTTGCATCTAGGAAATATAAACACACAAGCAAGATCCCCTTTGTTAATTCTACTCTTTGAAAGCCAGTATGAAGTAAAACAAGGTGAGTATACCGTTTTAGATACACCCTTGATTTAATCCTCTTCTAAGCAAAGCCCTCCTTCACACAGAAGGAGACCCCATCGATAGTTGTTCCAAGATGTATTATTCCAGTAACATTAACAACCCTTCAGACCCAACCGTTACTAAAATCAAGGAATCTGCATGGAGAGAAAAAGTTATCTTTCATTAGGGTTAATGGCAAGACTTCGGAGAAGCTTGGAAGGAAGAGAGACAGCTCCTGCTCTGGACAACTTATAAAGACGTAAGAAGAGCTACATGCTATCCGGAGAGCAAGAGGGAGCGAGAAGGCCTTTTCTCAGTCATAGTCTATGTTCTACTCCCATAGAACCTAACAAATCAACACTGATCATCTCAGGATTACACCAGGCTCTGCTACCTACCACCACAGAGGATAAAAAGCCTCCAAGAAGTTCACTTGGGATCTCATTTTATTAACCACTGCTGCACAGAAACGACACCAGTGGGCTCCATTATAAAGCCTTAAGACAGACAGTCGGACAGACTCGGCAATTCAGACTCTGTTGGTTGTTTTTTTATATCTTGAGTTTGTTTTAAAGAACACCACCGCAACTCCTTTTTTTGCGAACTTCCCAGAAAAAAAGCCAAAAAAAAGCAAGGCTTTCAAGAGGAACTGAAAACCAGATGAGTTTCACATGCCACAAAATAACAATTTTTTAATGGAAACCATGGAGAGTCACTTTGGAAATACAAAGACTGAAACACTGAACGAGCACTTCTTTTGCTCATGGAAAAGGAATTAAATGAAAGCATCATCTTCAACAAAGAACACGGGTACAGAGTAGGCATTTTATTTAAACAGAAGTCCTGGGGTTATCCAGTCATGGTAGCAATAAAATATGTGATTCTATGGTAGGCTCTCTCTCTTGAAACCTCAAAATACTTTAGCTGTTTTATGAACTTTCATAATTTCCTTATCCAAGTGAAAAGTTTAACTATTACTAAATTAATTTCTACAAGACATCAGAAGTCATTGGAAGAGCTAAATACAAGCAGAGAACCCTTGACCCCTATTCAGTTACTTCTAAAGCAATACTTCCTCTCATATCACCATTATTCAAGGAGGTTTTGGGGGGTTTGGTTTGGGTTTCTTTGTTTGGTTTGGGGTTCTCGTTTGGTTTTGTTAACTACCAGTGCTCTCAAATAGCAGTCAAACAAATAAAAAAATAGAAGTACCACAACAAAAACTCTTTCAAGCAATCCCTTCCCAACCCATAGAAGCTCTCCAAACTGAGAGGTCAATGTAAAGGACCTAACCCCCATGATTTTAAGAAAGTATTTTAACTCCACTGATAGAACTGGAGCAACCTGAAGTCTGTTCTCCTGTGAAGGGCTTATGATATTTTCTGACCCACTCAGAGAAAAGGAACAAATACAAGAAGTTTTATGAGCACAGTTAAGGATTTTATAATAGTATCATCACAACTGTACTCCATCATGCAAGTTCAACAAAACTAAAGGTAAAAATGTAATATTGCTAGGGAATACCACTAGACAAACATCTTACAAACATTCTGCATTTGTATACTTCTAATGTAATGTTAAAATTAAGGCTGAACAGCTTGGTTTTATGATAGTCTGCCAATGAAGTCCAAAAGAATTTTTCAGGAGATGGACATTGACTTAAACTTAGGAAAAAATAAAAATCAAGCCCCTTGTAATTAGGAATATTTTTCTTAAGTTAGGAAAAAGAACTCCACAATAATCTTT
This sequence comes from Haliaeetus albicilla, assembly GCF_947461875.1. Lineage (NCBI taxonomy): Eukaryota > Metazoa > Chordata > Aves > Accipitriformes > Accipitridae > Haliaeetus > Haliaeetus albicilla. The sequence goes on along the minus strand of NC_091490.1, from coordinate 18,429,698 downwards.
GAAAAAAGAAATTATGGCCAAACTCCATTTGGAAAGACAACATGGGTCCCAGGAACTAAACTGTTAAAAAATCTCTTAGAGGAAGAGAGTAGAGGTCTGAAATAAAATGAAAGTGCTCATGCAACCTTGCATTCTTGTTTTGCATTTTGAGTGTATTATTTCAGTCACTTAAGATCTCAGGCACTTTAGTTTCCGTAACATGAAAGGTACACTGCAGTTGGATCTGTCTGGACTTCAGTGTGCAGTACTATAATTGCATCTGGATTTAAATACAGTTTCTACATTAAAAAAAATAGGAAAAAGGTTTAAGAAAAGTTTGAGGAGCTGAAGAACAGATAACTCCTTTTGTATGTTCTTTCAAAGATGAATACCTGCCTCTCTGTCCATACTTATGCTTCCAACATCATTTATTATTGATACAAAGGTTGGAAAAAATAGAGAATTAACAACTGGGTGGAGGGGGAAACGAAGAAATCAGTCCTGTATAAAATATCCTTACCACTTCAATAAGAAATCAGAGACCACGAGTGGCAAAACAAATGTGATGGGGGAAGAAAGAATCGGGCAGAAGGGAAAATAAGTTGATCTTGATTTACAATACTGACATCAACCTAAGAATTAACATTTGGCTAACGCGTCTAATATGTAGGAAGAACAATTACCACAACAGGGGTACCATTACAGCACCCTCCATAGGCTCAAGACACAAAAGATTCTGACTAGAGCAAAAGACACTCAGAATAGAGCAAAAGAGAAAGTAAAAAGATAGTATCATATCAAAGATGTAGAATTTAGCTGCCTCTGATTTTGCCATGTTCCCTCAGCATACTTCCAGGGAAATTAAGTAAACATTTATGATATGGATGAGAAGAAGTAATAAAGGCTACAGCATCCACAAAAATATCAGGCAAAATTCACATTCTGACAGCCACAACTTCTGTAAAGCAGGAAGCTGTTGGTTTCTGCTTGAGGTAACACCTCTTTGCAAGAATAAAGCTTTCACAAAGAAATCCTACTGCATTTAAAACTTCCTGCATTAACTGGTATCTTTTGCATTTTAAACATCTTCTCATTTTGAAATGCTTGTTGACTTTTTTGAAAACCATTCTGAACCATAAAGGAAGATGTTTAGAACATTATTAAATTAGTTTGATAAAGTCTTTGTGAGCATTTTTTGTAAGAAATACAACATGAAAATCTGATTGTTTGAAAAAATCTGTGAAATGGAAGCAACCTAGTTCTGTTTGCTGAAGGTCCTTCCTTATTTTGGCCATATTTAATGTCCCAAAAATGATATCGTCATGTATCTCCAGCTAAAAGGAACCTCTTGAGAGCAGCAAGGATAAAACAAATACAAATTAATGTTGACACAAAGTTCATTTTAGCTAACCAAGACTACATTAATTACATCATACACTCGCATAAATATTGTAAACCTACTAATGTCCATCTTCTCAACAAACACAGTGCTTGGCTCTCATGCAAAAGTCATTAGCAAACTGCCGTGCTTTGGCACAGAACTTTGCGTGCTCTGACCATTGTTTTATGTACACATTCTTACATTCACTAGGACTTTGTGCTTACTGAGTTTTGCTCCAATTAAGCAAGACTGAAGAGACAATAATTATTTTACGTTTACTTTCAGAGCTTGAAATATCCCTTATTTAGATTATCTGATAACAAAACCCACCTTAATTCAAACAGCCTATTGCAGTTTTATAATCTTTAACTCTTTCAGTACAAATCCAAGTTTATTAGGGATGAATTTATATACTTCCATATTCAATTTGGGCAGCTGAATCCTTTGTTTAAAATAAAAAAAATAGAGTCTCAATGGACAGAGACACTTAAGCTTTAAACAGGATTTTCTCTCTGCCCTCCTGAACTTCCATCTGAGGAAGCATAGGCTAAAGGCCATAAATGTAGAGCTATCTTTACAAAGGAGACGGAAAGCCAAGTCAAATATGACTTTGAATTTCCATTGGTTTGTCCTAAGCTATTCTTATTTCTTCTGACAGGCCAGTGTTCCATTACCTTTCTGGAGGAGTTGGAGAGAAGACTATCAGTTCTTAAAAATACACACAAGAAACAAATGTGAAATTACAGATGAAAAGTAAGTTTTGTTCCATTAAGGTTTCACATCTTTTCTTTATGGATTAGCTTTCACAGAGCACATATGGAATTGTATTTCCATGATATCAGAAGAACTATCAGTTTTGTAACAGTAGTGTTGATGAAGTGTCCAACACTTGATCTTACTAAATAAAACAGGCTGGGTGCTGCCCTGGCTGTGTTGCTGTCAATAGAAACTTTGCCATTGGCCTCGATGCACTGGGGACTTCACAGAGAGCATACTACTTCTATCGAACACGCGACTGTTGTTTTCCATATACTGAATATATTTTTCTGACAAATAGCAAATCACTAAACTGAAGCAGTTTAATCTGCTTTAAAGCTGCTGCAGAAAATAAAGTTAGTCTGACAATTGTGTCAGCATTAAAACTGCTTGATAAGCCAAGTGCAATCAAAGGCTGATAGCAGCTTAACACCTTGCATTTAAAAATAGCCCTTTACACTTCATTAATCTCAAGGTTTAAAACAGATGATGGAGGTTTACAAGAAAATGAGTACCAGCTTTCAAGCAGATCCTTTCTAAATAATTTATAGTTAAAATACATGTCAATGCTGCTATACAGACATGAAAGTTGCAAAAAATAATATAGCTGAAGTGAATATAGCTAGAGATTACAAGGAGATTGCAAAGGCTGTAGGGCAGGGATCATCTTCTGTCTGTACTCTGAAATGCCTGCCAGGCATTTGGGTGGTGTGAAAACACTGAGTATAAAGTAACATTTTCATGAGGCATGTGAAGCATAAGGTCAATCAATCAATCAATCACATTTTTCAAACTATGTCTCTTTCTGTTACAACGTGCATGTTGCTATTTCACAAGAGTATTTAAAAAACAGCTGTTTTTTAAAAAAGTCAGTGTTGTATCCTCACCAAATTCAATAAAAAGCCAGTAAATCCCTGGAATTAGAAAACCTATACAGCTGTCCTCCTTACCTCTTGTCCATGTGACACAGAAATGCAGATTGTGACTGCATTGTGCAGATCTGAGCAGTGAATGCAGCCTTACAAGGTGCTTAGATTGAATCTATTTCTTCTCACTTAAAGTTACATTATGCTAGACTTAAGGCACGCTTTATTTACATGCATTCAATCTCTAGTGGGAGTTTATATACTGTGCACTGGATAATTCTCTAAGTGAACAACAGTCCATCATCAAGAAGAGTTTCATGCAGAATACAAATAGACGACTACCTCCCAGGGACAGCGAGCTTCCCAGGCTTACGTTGGGGATGAGGATTGGTCGATCTGTTCACCCTCAGGGGCTGTCTGGAATTATAGATCAGGGACCTTATTGTCATACCCCAGCTGCTGCACAAAGCCACTAGAAGAAAGGAGATTTACGAGTATTTCAGCAGCACTGAACAAGGGATACAGAAGCTATACAACTGGGAGTACAGTGGCTCTAAATCTGTAGGCATTATGCAAAAAGAAAATGCAGAGTTCGGCGTCAAGGGAGCTCTCCCAGAGCAATAGGACATCTTTGTAAATTCTCTAAAGAATAAATTTAACAGTTATTAAAGAACAACACCCTGTTATTGCAGTCACTGAACTTTACATCACAAGGAAAGATGCAAGGGATTTTCAGAAAGACATCTGTCATTTAACAGTGACAGTGACCTCAGCACTGATGAGCAATTCAAATCCCCAGTGATGGAAACAAATTAACCCCTTGGTACACGGGGGTTGAGAACTCCAGCATTAGGACGACTGCGCACTGTAACAGTACAGCCTGTAAAAGGTTTTACCTTCAGACAAGCAGTAGATAGAATGAGGTAGATTTTTTAAATTGTAATTGCTGTGCATAAAAAACACTTATGACGTTATTTAACATCATGCTATTGACAGTCTTCAAAAGGTGCAAAGGAATTTCAGTGGCAGAAATAAACGCTTCACTGAAAAACATTTATAATGTAGTATTTAAGGACTGGGCACACAAGTAGGAACGCTAACATCTTTTACATATACCCATTTCACACGACAATTGTGTTTTACCAAGAGGGTGTTCAGTCAGTCGGATTCAGAACTGGGACACTCTAGAGATCCTGCAGTCTTTTCGCTAGGAACTGCTACATCATCGGCCTGCAACCTGACCTGATCCTAACTCCTATACATAGCCTTAAGGAAATCCAGGGAGAAATACAAAATCTGCCAATATGTTCTATACACTCAGCAGATGGCTGCAGGGCAAGAAGAGGGACAGGCCATAGAGATTACTCCATCCCAATGACTCTAGCAGTCCCCATGATACCTACAGAGAGTAGGACTGGACAAGAAGCTCTGAAGAGTAATACAGTAAGACCTTCAGCCCTTCTTGACCCTACCTCACATTCTGTGCATTTCCACATAGAGAACTAGCACAACACAAGACGAAGTATCCTTCCTCCCAGGAAGAGCGCCTCTCTAGAAATGCATACTCATTTCCAGACAAACCTTCACAGCTAAGGAAGGCAACTACATCTGTTCAATGCTGAACTCTGCTGTAATCAATACTACCAATAATTAAATTGTAAACCTCTTTCCCTCCACTGAGTCAACTGCACTTCTTGAACACTGACTTAGCCTCACAACGCCCGAACAGACTCCTCACCTTCTCCAAAGGAAAACACGTAAGAGAGACACATGATGGGAAACCTATGGCTGAGTCTGGCAGAAAACTCGGCTCTCATAACTTTATAGTTTTGCCAGTCTTTTGAGGGAGGAGATGCCCATGTAGCATCACAGATTGCTTAGTAGTCAATAGAATTGTTTTTTCCACCCCCATCCCCCGTTTTTTTAAGTTGTTTACTGAGGCATTTAACGAGTGTGTTATTTATCACTAACAGAAACAAAAAGTCACAGCAAGAAGACACAAAGGCTGAAAAACAGGGCAATGCCATATGGAGCTCCACAATATACCAACAAAATCCGTTTAGGCTTTTAAAATTAAAAGTCATAGAGATTGCGTAAGATTCACCCTTGTCTGAATAACAGTTAAAATAAATTAGCTTTCTAAAATACATATTCTAGCCCAACTAAAAGACCTTTGATCAGCAAGAAAAACACAGCTGACATTAGCTAGGATGGCTATACAACAGTGGTCCTCTCCAGCCTTATAAATCTATGGCCTTAATGGAGTATGTCACTGTACTCCAGGTAAACAGTGACTGCATGCTAAACAAATTGCTGATCTGCCATCACAGCGTCCTCCCTCAGAGTAATTAGCTTCCAGATGGATGCATTTAACGCAGAGTAAAATATTCATACAATATAAAGCCCATTTAGATCTTAAGGCAACTGTAAATTGTCCACTGCCATATGTGTAGTAGCTACATGCTTATCTTATCTATGTTCTGGGAAATTCAAACAGGCTCCAACATGTTTCAGTCATCTCAGTGTGAAAAGAGGAAGACTGATTGACAGGTACTCTTGAAGAAACCTTAGCGATTGATGGTTTAATGATACAGCAACCTTACAGACTGGACCATAATGTTATTAGCTGGTGATGAAGGACACCTACCTTATGACCCTTCTGAAGTGAGAAGATGCTCTTTTCTAAGTGGAGCACATCAACACTTGCAGTTCTTTTCCGTAGTCCGTACAGCTGTTCTGCTTTTTACAATCTTTGACAAATACTCACTTAAATATGCCATAGGTTATGCTTATTCACAATATATGCATTCTTCCTGCCACCATATTATCCATTCTTAGCTTTTTTGGTACCCCACAAAAACTCGCAACGTTCTTGACTTACCTTCACAGCTTTGGGTATATAGAGAACCCTGTAAACACAGAAAGAGTTTGAAATACACATATTCTAGAGTCCACGAGGAAGATGTACGGAGTAAAAAGGAGTGAAGATAGCAAGTCTCCACAAAAAGAACAGGCATATTCGGTGTGAAGACTCAAATGTTTGACCTGCAGAGGACCACAAAGGCAAGCAGATTATTTATTCCTTGTTCTCCCATAACACTTGGTATTCTTCAATCCTGAAAAAGCAAACAAAAAAGCAACCACACTTCTGCATACAAGCAGAACTTTGTTTTAAATCAGAATCACAGGATACTAGGGGGTCTTGTTAAGAAGCCTTCTACTTTTATGTTTTTGCCTCAGCTGATTTTGATGCTCCAGTTCACCCTCTAGGTATTTATTCCTTTTCCAGTGGGCATCAGCTTTGAAGTACCAAAGGGTGGGATGAGGAAAGCTTAGATTTGTAGAATAAGATCAGGAGCTCTTTTGTTTTAGATGTTGGACTTCAGTTTATACACATTTCTGTTTATACAGAAAGGCTTATTCATTGGCAAGCTGTATTTAAAACCAGTCAAATCTGTTTATAGACAGCTGAATTGAGCTGCAGGACTTAGTGCAGTTACAGTTATTTTAAAAGCAAGTACAACACTGTAAACCTAATTAAAAAAAAAAACAACTTAAGACAATTTTAGAAATTAACTTAAAAACAAATTAAACAGATGATATGTTATTCATTTTTATACTTAGCTCAGAACAAACCTTCACTGCCAACACATCTGATGTAAAATTTCAATGCTCTCACATGATTAGAGGGACTTCATTGCAGTCTTTAGACCCAAGAATATGTGGGACTTACCAAGCCCTTCCTTGCTTTAAGTTGGGAGGAGGCATCTAGGAGAGACCCAACTCTCTGATGGTTATGGGCATTCCTTACAATAAAGTTTCTCCCTACAATCCTAAAAGCTGAGTGGGTGAGGACTTCATTTAGTAGAAGGATAACCAACTGAAGAAAAGCTCTGGATCCTCTGTTTTAGTGCTGCTTAAAAAGAGCAAGAGGCATTCCAGCATCTGAAAAATACTGGAAGATTAGATTGGCATTTAAAGAAAAGCTTGATACTTTTTTGTAGAAGTCTGTTGGCAGAAGACAGGAAGAAAATGTATAGTTAATATTTCAGCAAGCTGAAAACTGATTTAATTTATTCTTAATTATAAGCAATACAGGAAAAGCCAAAGCAAGAGAATCTACAGGCTCATTTCAAGATTTCAATCCTTTGCGTAACATGAAAACAAGCCAAATATTACATGAGCGTGATGCTAATTGTTCTACAGTTATACTGTGTAGCAAAAAATAACTGTATATAAAAAGCCTAGTGCATTTGGGCTGCAATACACACAAGAACACACACATATGGTAGTTATTCAGTTGTGTAAATTTGCAAGGATTAGTGCCCATATTTCTTTCTACTGTACTGTACTCACTTCCTTGCAAGTTCAACCCTAAACAAACCAATCAAAAAACACAAACAAAAAAACACAGAATATTTTTTTCAACATTTCTCAGAGCAAAAAGAATTGAATTAAGTTCTAGCTCCAGAAACAGGTAGTTACAACATGAGACAAGTTGCATGTATTTCTTCAACGCAACAACACACCATTAAGCAGCGTCCTGTAAAAGACTAAAAACACAGCAAGGTGTTTCCAACAGAAATAAAACAGCATTAGCATCACTGTGCAAGTCAAATGCCCATAATTCTTGTGCAAAGTAAATCGTCACCTGAAACATGTCATGCAGTTTTGGCTACTCAGATCAGAGGTACCACACCTTCTCTGTCGATTCCACTCAAGCAAGACACTAAGAGTTCTACAGCTCATGCACTGGAACAGGATTAGAGAGATCTTGCCTTTTTTATTCCCCAACAGACATTTTTAAACATCCTGAAATACTTCACATCACCTGATGCCACTTTTTACCAACCACAAAATTCCTTATCAAACCTCTCAAAATTGATTCCAGGACAGGACCTATACCCACCAGCTGCCTAAACTCCATCCAACTGCTTGTCCTTAATCAGCTGACTCCCCAAGAAACCAGTCATTAGTAGCCAGTCATCATCTGGAGCGTGAACCATCAACAACTACATTTCAAATCCAGTTTTCCACTGATCTTTCATTTAGTTAACCTGGTCTTTAGGGACTGGGGGACACAACTATGCTCCCAAATTTTTTGTGGTATTATAAGCTGTATAACCTAGGCTAGTCAACATTCCAAGAAGATTCTTTAGATAATTTTCTAGAGAAAGGCATGTGTTACTGCAACCAACACTTAGAAACAGTTTGGAAATTGACAGCACATAGCTGGTCTTTGGTGAATGCAAAGAAAACTGGAAAGGTCTCTTAGCAGGGATGGGTAAATAAATATACCTGTATATTCCGGCATGCACCTTCATCCAGAACTGTCTAAAACTGTGGTCTTTTTTTCTGAGATTCTGAAACAAACAAATGCAATCTCCACTCAGTTCAGAATAACTGGGGGGCGCAGAGGGGGGTAGGGAAAGGGGGCACAGCTTACCACAAATCTGTCATCTGGAATGGGCAGCCATTACTCCCTCTGAAGTTATTTCCATATTTTGTTATTGGTGTAGGAAATTACTTTAATTTGATAAAACATTAGCTGGAAAAGGGACCCAGGGACTCCATTAAAAGTTCTTTCTAAGCCTATAGAAAAGGGTAATTTTGTCCATTACAATCAGCAGTTCCTTCCCCATGCAAAATCTGTCATCTAAGTTTAAGCTATCACTTAACACACTTTATAGGTGAGAACTGTCAGTATACAGAAGTAGTCAATGATGTATTTTAGATTAGCAGTGAAGTCAAGAATGCTTAAGAGTTCAAAGATCCTGAGGTCACAGTGGATAAAATTACTACAGCAATGGAAATTAAGTACTGAGATCTTAGGTAGAAGGGCTTATCTTAGCTTCTAAGCAACTTAATTCTCTCCAACTAGTGAAGGAGCCATAGACAAAGACAAAAAACCCACCACTTGCAGAAATCTGGGCAGCATCTCAGTTCTCTTAACTACTGCAAACAACTTCTCATGCTAAAGCTCTCGCCAGTTTCTAGAACACTGATACAGTTCCTGTTGTCTGGGAAGAGATCAGCGTCTTCCTCTTGTAGGACAAGAGATCTACAAACAGAACACATAAATAGTTGAGTGACCAGCTTGTAAGGCAGAAGGGGAGATTATACCTTAAAAGTAATGCAAATATGAATCTTAATCCTAGCCTTAAGATGGAGAATAGGAGAATGAGTGTTTAGAGATCTAGGGAGTACTTTGTTATTTTAAGCTCACATATCCACAAAAGATACTGTTCAATCAGCTGCAGACTTAACGCATCTTTCAACCAACCCATACTAACTTTAGCTCCAACCTAACCCACTTAAAACAATCAAGCCTACATCATGCTGATTTTTTAAAATGGAAGAATAAAAGCCATATAGAAAACAAGAGGTGAAGGCACCAAACAGTTTCCTCTCTCTTTCCTCACAATGTTGTATTTTCTACTCTCCAAGCTACGCTAAAAGGACAACAGGTAAATGACTAGAATACACAGTATTTTTTGGAGTTGACTGCTACTAGACTTTCTGGTGGCCTAATATCTAAATCAAGTATTCCCCCATAATACTTGCATGCTTTCCCCAATTCTGCAACAGATCACTGAAAAACAAATTGGTTCACATTTCAGGTTAGAGGTATTTTAATTCTATCTAACCTCTGTCCACTCTCTGCTTATTCTACCTGTATACAGCAACGGCTACAAATTAACACAAAGGTTCTCCAACAGAAAGTTGCACAAATTACATGTATTATGAGATTTTGAAAAAAATTCCCCATAATGACCACAAGAGATTGTACACTTACTTCTGTTAAGTTACCACATTCAGGGAAAAATGATGCAAATTACTTATTTAACTATTTCTAAGTACAGCTAAGACATTTTCAGTTCTCATTAGTTAAAAGCTAGATTACAAGGAACTGTGGAAAAACACCAAGTGTATTTATATATAATTTCTAAGATAGACAACAGTGCACAGCACGTAAATATACTGAAAGCTTGCTTCCCCAAGGCACACTATGAAGGCTAAAGCACTTATCTGTCCTGGTAGGTAGAGTCTGAATACATCAAAAATCAGCAATAAATAACATGCGTCACTAAGATGCAACTACAAATTTTAAATAATTTCATTCATGATATCAATCAAGATTTGATGTGAAACCAACTTGGTAGTCAGCATGGGGAAATACTTGAAACACTTAACTACAGAGACTTTAAACAGTAACATTTCTTAAGTGTTTTATTGCTACAAACTGGTACATCTTATCACAAAAAGCTACAAGGCATATTATAACATATACTCTATTACACAGAGTGCAATGCAGTCCCCAAAACAGCCACACTCAACAGCACGATTTTTGAAGTTACTCATTCTTTACTAAGAGGTCAATATGATAAGCTTATGCCATACAGCTTTTGATATATTTACCCCACAGACCCGCCTTTTTAACTGATTAGACCAAAAATTATTATTATATCCAACTTTCAATACACACACCAAAAAATAGGATGCTTAAAAAAATATACAACACAATGTTTTAATCAGCTTTAACAGTCAGTTTTCTATAAAAAGCTCAACTAAAATAATCTTAATTTCATTTTAAACAGAATCAGAAACACAGGAATTATATAAACAAGTTCTCCACGGAATGGAATGCATGCATATGGTGGGGAATCTTCAACAACTTCATTTGAGACTATTAAAAAGTCTTAGCCACTTTAGAGCAGAAATAAAAAGCTGTTTTGCCCCCCCCCCCCCCCCCCCCCATATTTTCATTTTCTTGCACTTAGTTATCTTCAGTGTGGTCTAAAGTGAAGTCAGTTTGTTCTTCAGTTTCTTCTTCCTCTTCTTCTTCCTCTTCTTCCTCACCCTCAACTGGCTCATCAGCTTTGTCCTCTTCTTCTGTCTGCTGCTCCTGAGCCTGATCATTAATTTCAAAAGGATTTTCACCCTGAAACAGAAGATTGAAGACAAACACTTTGATATTTGTTTCAAACATAAAATAAAATAATAGTCATCATTTCAGTGAATGAAAAGGGCAGCCACTAAGAAATGCTATGGTATTTTATACAGTTTTTTAATAGTTGAGGTGTTTTTAGCAAGAAAATCAAAACAGATTTGATTTAAAATTAGCAACACCTCAATTTTATGCACACCGTAAACTGGGATCCCAATAAACTGTTTTAATGAAAGTAGAAATGGCATTGAGAAAAAGCCAAATTATGGTACACACAAACTTCAGTTTAACTTCAACATTCAGTAAATTAAAATTACATGGTTAAGTTTCAACATGCTTTTATTAAGAACTACTGCTGCTTCCTTTTTCTCCCCAATTAAAACCAAATCTGAACACAAGTTTTGCTCTGCTTTTCCTTATTTAGTCTTTATTCACTCTGAATAATTCTATCAAAAAGGCAAACTCTTCAGTAAATGAAAAAGAAATCTAGAATAATAAATTACATTGATTAGCCTGAAATTCATTCCACTGCTTATCTAGAAAAATTATCAAGCAGATTTCTCAGACAGTATTTTAAATATGTTGGCATTCTAGTTTCACATTTTCTCTATTTCATACAATAATTCAGTACAAGACATACCTCAGCTTTCACTTGTTTCAGGTATTTAAGAACTATGAATAATCAATAAACAATATAGAACAACAACATGAAGTATTAAGAGTTTCTTTGCTGAAGCTTCTTTCATGTTCAAACATCTGATAGAGCAAGTCTGATCTGAATATATGACACCAATCACTAACTCCACTAAGATTGGGATTTCAAGGACATTATTTAAAAGATGATCCCCCAAAAAAAAAAAAAAAAAAAAGTGAGTACTAGGCCCCTTGTCCTTTTTTGCTTAAATATTTTTACTTCAGTTACATTTTTCAAGTAGGGTCTTCCAGATGGCCTACAAATCACTGAAAAATTAGAAAGCTATAAAAACATTTAGGAAATGCCACTAAACAAAAACTTGGCTTGTTATTCTAAAATCAAGAAAAAACATAAATTCAAATTTAAACAGTAACCCAAAGAAAGCAGAATTCTTTGAGACCATGTTATTCTAAGTCCCAGAATAATTTTATGCACACACTTTGTAACGGCCAGCCTACGGCACTCAGATGGTAATGTCTGTTGAGCCCAATCAACCTATAGCCTTATCAAAGACATAGCTGCCACATAAAATGCCATGAATAAGGCAGTATTTAAAACTTCTTTAAGATACTAAGTTTGACTTTTTTAGAAGTAGATTCTCATAGGTAAGGGTCACATACATATAAAGCCGGTATCTTAACTTATCTGAGCCCTATGAAAACAAGAAAACCCCACATCTCACATGCCACTTCTAGATGATCCACTATTGTCAAGCACCATGGAGCTACAGAACACCAAGGAGTATTTCACTGAATAGATAACACTGTCCAACTTTGAAATACTAAGAATATTTATTAGCTCAGTAAACAGTTTCATGAAAAGTTGTATGGAAAAGCAAGTGCCCAAACCAATTCAATTCCAACATCAACGAAAAGCATTGTGAAATAAAAAGACTGAGCATCCAAACCTTAATTCAGTAAGGATTAGTGCAACTCCCCAAAATTGTACTTATCTACCTTCCTTTTTAATAGAAGTGCAAAAGACCTCCTGGCTGCAAAGCTTCTAGTGCCATTTTCCTTAGGTTCAGCCAAATATTTTCAATCACATTTGTGTACAGGAACAAGGATTTCCAAAGACAGGCAGAAATAAGCTAATTACTGAGTTAAAAATACTCCACCTGCTTAGTTTCAAATACATGCTCATCAGTAGATATTACAGAGGGAAGACAGCTATATTAAGAATTTCATATGGCCTAACAGAGAGCATTGTTTCCCAGCGAAAGAAAACAAAAGGTAGCCTTTCTCTGTGATTCACAAGGATATTAGAAGCCCTTTTATAGGTCTGGTACAAAAGAAAAGACTAGCATCCTCTCATGTCTAGGTTAGGCATAAAAATGAATTGTAGCTAAAGAATGAACTTCTAAAAGGACACTTCACACTCCTGCAGACAACTACTGACTGTCCCTGACTCTTGGGGACAAGCTACAGAAAATTGTTACACTTCATTCCTGTGGAGACAGTATGTCGCTTCTGGCTAACCTAGCAAAACTGGATTCAGCACACTACTTCTGGCTGAACAGATCTCTATACAATAATAACAAAAACAAACAAAAAAATTAAGTTTCTTTCCCCAACTGCTTTTTCAGAGAAAAATGCATTTTTCAAGTTCTCAAACTAAGGAGAAAGTTACTGCCCTCAAGGGGAAAATCCTAAAGACTGCGCTCTTTTCCAGTGATATAGCATCAGAGGCATCCAGCACACATGCAGAGCCAATTTTGACACTAGTTAATTTTGACAGCCACACTGGTCCCATGTTCCCAGATGGCTTTAAAAAAACAAAACAAAACAAAAAAAAACAGAAAACAAGAACAAAGGCACACCACTCAACTCCTGCAGAAAGACTTTATAATGCCTACAGAGCATAAAAACACAAGCAGATAAGTAGTTTATTCCCAAGAGATGCATTCTTTGGGTTCCTTGTCCCTAGAATATTTAAATTGCAGAGAAAGCTTAAGACTGTGAACTGGCATTTACAACCAAAGCTTCAAGATTCAAATGTCCCCCGAAACCACTCTCTACATCTATTTATAACAGGTCTCACAAACTTGACCCAAAAAGATACCAAAGTCTGCCTACCTAACTGGTAAACTTTAGAATGCCTTCACTAATACAAATGATCAAACAGTCCCAGGATATACTGGTAGAAAATGTCAACCTCTATGATGTTTCTCTTCAGCAACATCCAAGCAGCTTTTAATCATAGACATCATTCTATCTAGGAAGTTCCAAATGGCCCAAAATTAGAGATAGTCATTACTTCATCAAGTGATAACTTTTTGCCTGAGAAACAAGATGGGGTTTTTTTCCTCCTTATTATAAAGGGACTTGCTACAGGTTCATAAAACTTCTAAGATGATTGTTTCAGAGTAGCCAGCAGGTGGGTTGTGGTGGACTTTTCCCCTTCCCCCCTCTTTACAATATGGATGTAGGAGAATAAGGACAAATGAAGAACGCTGAAAAAGCATACAAAGAATACATTGGAAGCATAAAAGGGCACCACACAAGACCAAGACTGGGGAAACAAAAGGCTCTTTAAAAGAATGACCAAGGTAAGAAACAATCCTTTCAAGGTTCTTTGATTAAAACACCTATGATGAAGATATCAAACAAGAAATTAAGAGGAAAGCTTCCCTGCATGCACAGGACAGGATACAAACAATATGCTATTACTTTAAGCACTGAATTGGATTTTCAAATATAGGAATTGAAAAAAAAATCATAGAATAAGATACTGTAAAAGATGGTCACCAGCACCATTAGGATCATAAAGATCACATGCAAGTCTCAACAGCTGGAAACCTCAGTTCTGATACAGTAGTTTTCTGGAAACTGAATGGAGAAATTTCCAACAATGCAGACACCAGCTCCAAAGCAGCAGCAGTACAGGGAACAGAAGCAGCATTTCATGACAGAAGATATGATACAGAAAATAGTAGTCCTAGCAGTGGGGTCTAGCAGAAGACTGGAAGAATGGTACACATGACAGAGTTATTCCAATACTAATAGATTCAAGGAAGCTGAATTAGTAAGTTAAGAAGGCCACCTTTAACAAATGTTATTCTCCACCATTATGATTCTTGTTGGTCTCATCATCAGCTGTGGCACTAACAACCACTGCCAAGCCCTATCTGGAAGTTTGTTTTTCCCTTTCCATTTGTAACTCTAGTCATTGACCAGAAGCATAACAAAGATCAGAGCCTTTATAAAATACCAGGAGCTCTTCTAAAGCCACACCATCTAATTTACTGAAGCTGTCTTCCATGGAGCTGGGACATTAATTGCAAATGGCTTGAAACAAACAAAAACCACACACACACAACACATGAGGGATTATCTTAGGCTAACTCCATATAGATCCTTCCATTTTCAGCGGACACCAGAGGTACCTTTACCATGTAAAAAAAAAAATAAAAAAAAAAAATAGCTTAACTCAGTGAAAATTACAAGGGGTGATTTAACCTTTACACCTTTGCTGCAGCTGACATGTCCAAGCTTATAGAATTAGCTGAAAGATTCAAGTTCAAGTATGCATGTACAGGTAAATATTACCAAGTTCACATTCATTTATTAAAAAGAAGATTTTGCAGTGAAATTTGAAAATTTAAAACTGACTTCATAATTAAATGGTTAAATATGAAAATATTTTAAAACATTTACAGCCAAAAAAAAAAAAAAATCTTTCTGCTTTCCTTTTCACAGCACAAACTAGAAACATGTAGTTAAAGAAAAACGGAAGTCGAATGTTTGTAGAATGACGCATTTGAAACTAAGTTTGTTTAAAATGGATGCATCTATTTGCTTTCTTTCCTTTTGCACATACAGCAAATAACCTGTGGAGCAGTCTCTAGTTGGAGAGAAGATTAAATCAAAGGGCAAAAGATATTTTTCATTAAGCCTTGGGTAGAGGAATAAGTCACAGCTACAATGGCATTTTACTCAAAGGAAGTTGCGAAGGTGTCCCAGGTAAGACAACAGTTGTTATTGCTTGCCAATTAGCTCACTCCAGACCAGAAGTCATGATCCACTCCCCCATTTTCAGTCAAACATTAGCCATAGCCTTCAACCTTGAAAAGTCTTACGCAGCAAATATCCTCAAAATTGATCACCTGGTGCCAGGTGTCACCCAGCCAATCAACTTATACTACATTAAATTGTCATCCTCCAAGCAGTTACACAGTAGCTTCATGGGGCAATCTAAGTGACTTAAGCAGAATTTTTTCACACAAAACCACAATAGGGGAAGGTGGGTCCCAAACACTGGTTGTGGTAAAGGGATGGATGACTACTACTCTCAGCAGGGTGTGGTTCTAGAAAGAAGTACTGGCCTCAACAGAAAAAGAGCTTTCCTTAATTCAACTTTATTTGGGATATGCACGTCTTCTAGGCCACACATTAAAAGAACAAACTCCCAAATATGCACAGAGAAATCCAGCAATGTAATAGAAAAGAAAAAAAAAAATCTTTTCTCTTTTTTGCTCAAGTCAAATTGTATCAATAGGGATGCATAAAAATCAGGAGTTGCTGACCTGCAATTTTGTTCTCCTTTTGTCAAAGGCATTTGCGATGTTGACAACCTGCCTTTGCAACTTGGTACAAATCTATGCAACAGCCTCACAGGTCTTCCCTGCTCTGAACTTCCTCCTTCCATGCTGCATATGCGGGATAGACACTTTCCAAAACAACGTTGGGTTTAGGGGTTTTTTTTGTTTGGTTGGTTTTTTTGGTGGTGGGTGGTTTTTTTGTTCGGGGTTTTCGGTTTTTTTGGTTGGGGGTGGGGAGGGGCATTTCCCCAAGCCAATCTGCCCTTGATCTCAAAGCAAGCTATTTTCAGCCATAAGAAGGATTTCCTACTCTCCTGGAAGACCGCAGGCACCAAATGCATGCATCGCGTGCTCTGATTCATCATATGCTGTATAATAAAACTGGACTCCTTCAGTCTGCTGTTGATCATGCATTTGGATAAGGATGAGAGGCATTTGCATAACCAGAAGCCAGATAGATACATCTCACTGAGCAGGTGTTGCTCTATGTTAAGTTCAATCCACCCCAGGAAATATCAGTGCTAGGCATTCTGAAAATGTCGGTGCTCTCCTCCTTGTGAAGACAATCTTGCAAATTTTATCTTCGTCAGTTTTCCAACTGATGAATGGCAACTTTCCATTCCCCCTTTTACCAGTCCCCCACTAGGGGGCTGTACGGGACAACGCAAATGCATACCAGGCCATAAGGAACACCAGAAGAGATGGCTGCAAAAGCTATTCCAGGCTGTGGTATCTGGTCATTTGCTACCTTTTCTCAACAGATACAGAACAGTTGTCAAACTGATTCATGCACCCAACCATATGTAATTTTGCAGGACATGACTAATTTGATATTTTAAATCACAATTAACTTCTGCACTGGTTCATACCTTGTCATATTTCTGCAACACAGCATTGCCTTGTCTGAAAGGGTCTATTATTTGGGCACAGGCAAAATTATAAAACGATTAAAAGTAACTACCAGAAATAGCTAACAACGGTACTACAGCAAAAGTCACTTTGTTGGCCCAGAAGGAAAAAACCACACATTTTGCTATAATGAATTCACATATGTTTCTCAGGCCACATATCTGTAACATAGGTTGCCATGCCTTTTAAATTCTCTGATCACAACAACTACTATTATAAGCTTTCATTTTTTGTATGCTGCCATAAATCTTAGAAATTCTATGGAATAAAAAGTAGCTGAATAGTGTGTGCACTATACTTTAGTACAAAGCCACATGCTGGAGCCTTTGCTTCTAAACATAAAGACTGACTCACTTGTAAAGTGTTTTGTGCTCTATAGTATTATGTATAAAGACACTGCTGCTGCTTTCCTAAAGGTTGATTTTTTTTTTTTTTCATAAGAGCATCTTACTAAAAATTGGCTAGATATACATATAAATGGTAAACCAGAACCAAAAGCTGGTAAATCTGAAGGTGGTAATTTTTTCTGCAGAAGTTATCCGAGACTGGCAAAATACATTAAAAGTATGTTCAATCTGTGAGCTACCTAGAAGGCAGAAACAGAAGACAAAGCACTGAGGCTGAACTCCATCAGCATGGAGGAAATAGTGGTATAGCAAACATTACAGATGATATTTTTTCCATTTGCATCTTACCTTCACATACAGCTCATATCGTGCCTTGACTATAGGATTATTCAAGATACTGGTGGCAGTAAGAACACTCTCCCTTTTTATTTGTTCTCTGTAGGCCTAGGAACAAATTTTACAGTGAATAATTATCATACACCTATTACAACTGTCACACAGATTTGAATTCATGGTCAGTTTTTGTAAGGAAAATAATGAATGTATTGCAGCATGAAATGCTCATTCTTAGCGTTTAAGTCCAAACCAGATAATAAGCTCAATTAAGTTTGGTAGTCTTTATAGTTTGTTGGTTTAGCTTGATCAAAAGATATATTCACGTCTTGCTTACATAATTAACTACAACCACACACTTGTCTACAACCACAGTTACCTGTTCTCATCTACAGTTAACGTGCACGCTTTTCCATCACAGCCTAACATATTGTTGAAGATGTCCCTGCTCACTGCAGGGGGTTGGACTAGATGATCTTTAAAGGACCCTTCCAACCCAAACCATTCTATGATTCTATGATATTCCATAATCACAGAAGCTCATATATAAACAAAACATTACTTTGGCAATCTTGCTTACTATGACAACTGTGATTTTTGACACTCACACTACTCTTTCAACCCTTCTACAAACCTTAAAAGTGTATCATTATAAATTGCAACAGGGACCAACACCATACTACTGCTAATTCTAAACTGCTCTCACTTTTCTTCAAATTAAGAAGATAATAGCCAAGCAAAAAAAAGACACAAGGTTTGTTACCTTGCTGGAAACATATGTATTATGTTTTGCAATGTGAGTAACAAAATCTTTCCAACACTTAATGCCACTAAAAAAAAATTCCCATAAAGAAGTCATTCCTAGTAACCTCCTCAGGACTTCCTACTGTCAGCTATTAAGCACACCAACATTTCATTAATTGGGGCTGCTTAAGCACTGACTCCTTAATGAGACATTATGTTTACAAAGCGTAACAAGGACATTCTAGCTTTCTAAAAGAACAAGCAATACCAACAAGAACTTAGAAATTACTTGCACCAAGTACCATAACACTTCTCACATACTATTAGATTATGCTTGCTTCTTTTTTAGCAATGTGTCATATCTTACTTGTTTTCCTTTTGTGTGATCAGGAGATTTTAAGTGCTGCTGAACAGAACTGTGCAATGCAGGAACGTACACACTGCAAGCACTGCAGTGAACAGTCTCAACTTTCATCATATGGTCATCAGCAGTAACCCCTGCCAAAGAAGATGCAACAAATCACGAACACAAAATGTGTTATTCTAAGTGGAACAGGGGATTGGTGTTTTATACCAGAAAATTAGAGCTCTCAGTTGTTAAACATGTCAAACTGAACCACAGGGGAATATTCACCCAAATTCAGGCACCAAAATTAGGCTTTCTGAAGGCAGTGTTGAAGGAGGAAGTTTTTCACTTGGATACTCCAACTCCTTCTCTCAACAGACTATGTATGAGACCCAGGCAATTATGTTTGCTGTCTGAGGTTATGATATATGAACAACTACCTGCCTAAATAGAGGGAAATAAAAATGATACAACAATCAAACTGAACTATTTAATGTAGAAAAATGCCATCTACTTAAAATCAGCAATAACTAATATCCTTAATGCACATTTTAATACAAGAAACAAACAAAGCTTCACCAAAGCAGTTGGATTTACTTTACCCCTCATAAGAACAACCAACTTATTTCCTTGCCTCCTCTCATTACCAGGAAGAAGCACATGAATCCAATTACTCTTGCAATTTTAAATACTAGTTTGCCAACAAAACACTCTGATCATCAAGGCAAACAGGCCCTCCAGTACTTAAAGAAAGTACACGAAAAAAACTTGGGAGATTGTTAAGATGTTGGCTATATCTGTTTTTAAGCAGCTTTTAGCATTTAAATACAAATTAAGGTGATATTCAAATACAGTTATTGCCTAAAGTAAAGGTACTCAAAAGATGTCCCCTCTGGCTCTAACACATCTTTGGAAATCCCTCAGCCGAAGGATACAGTGGAAGGATACAGCACAGCAAGGCAGGGACACAAAAAATGCTCTAGAAAACTGCCTGTAGGGCAACCAAGGGGAAAAAAATTCAGGCCAAGATGCACCTTGGGTAGCCAAGAAAGTGCTCAAACTCCTCCTTTTGTCAGTGTCCCTCAAAACCACAGCAACTATCCCACTTACATTATCCAGATCCTTGCCATCATATTTAACCACTATCACCTTACTGCTTTATTACACGCTCTCTTTCAATCTATCTGCACCCACCTGTTGCCTCTTCTCATACATTATAATGAAAAAGACTGTTGCAAAGCCCACGTAATTCTGTTTGTCAAGTACCTAGCACAATGTTATCTTACTTTCCGAGAAGGCTACCTGGATAGCAAATATAAATAAGGTTTGCTATCTCCCTCTGTGCTTACATTCCACATTATATCAGACATGAAGCAAGGAATCCCAACCAGGTACAAAAAAAGGTGTGAAAACTAATTATTTTAATCCAAACATTTTATCAAATTCAAAGAAGAATGAAAGGAGAGAAGGACAAGCAGAGCTCCACAATATGCACTTTGCCATAAAAAGCATTACTCACCTTCCATTATATCTTTTTCAGCAGCTTGAGCATTTTCTGTTTGGTTACTTGTCTGTTGCTTACGCATAGCTGTCTTCTTGAATTTATTCACCATACACTCCTAAAGAAAATCAGAAAAAAATATTCTAAGACACCTGATGTACAATTGTTTATAGTCCAATAGGAACCTATACTTAAAATATACTTAAAATACACAGAGCTACAGAATAGCTCTGTAACAAATAGCAATTAATTGCTGTTACTTCTTAAGGCACTACTTTTAATTGTAAAAGTAACAGACTCTGAATTTGCTTCAACTTTTAGAAATAAGTGCTGTGCCAAAAGTCCTCTGCAAAAGGAATAACAATGATAAATTAAGCATATTTTTAAGATAAATGGTAAATTTTAACTACATTCTAATGTAAAAGTATTATATAGATCAAAAACAGTTGTCTTACATGAAGAAATTCCATCACTACTTTGTCAAATTTGGTTTGCTTCTGGATATGATCCAATGTTTCCTGGTGAGCTGCACTCTCCAGATGTGACTCAATTTCTTTTTCTTCAAATGTTCGAAATTTGCAAAATGAGCAAGTAAATGCCATTCTATCAGGAGAAATACATTAAATAATACTTATATTAAAGAAACATTCTTCCCTCTCTCCTCAAAACTATGACGACCTGACAAACCTAACCAGAAAAGGAATGGGAAAAGTGTTCTTTAAAGAAGTCTACGTGAAGAAGAAAAAAGAAAAAAAAAATCCAGTATTACACCATTATGAAGGGTAACTGCTACAAGAACAAAATATAAATCAGGCCAGTCTGAGAGTAATGAATTATCTATGCAGAAGATAAAAACTGCTGAAATCAGAAGCTAGCCATCTAAAAGTGACATTATTCTGTGAGTATACCTATCACAGCTCTCTAGTTTGTGTCACCTTTTGTAGTACTTCTCATAGTCAAGCCAGTCCATGATTTCCTAACTACAAATAGTCAAAAGAATTCTTTTAAAGTTCATTTTCCATACAAAAACTATATAGTCTTTGTAAGAAAATATAGCCTCCTCAGTACAATGAGGAAAAGGCACTAATGCTATCATCATATACTGCACCAACATAGAACAGTTTTGTACAGTGCTGGCCATTAGCCCACTTGGCTGTGGCAGGACCAAGAAAAGTTACAGAACTATCTACTTATTTTTGCTACAAACCAGCTCACTATACATATAAAACCAGAATAAAGTCAATTTCTAACAGCTTATTACATCAGCATGAACATGTATTTAACTGAAATATATACTTCAAAAGCAGTACCATTCTAAGCTGCTTCTCAAGGGTGCACTGATGCATTTGTGGGGGAGAAGAGGTTAGGAAATTGTGTCTTTTCTGATACAGCAGAGGCCCAGTGAAACATCCAGTCTTCTAAGCCACAGGATTTGGGGACTGGGTTTTGGTTTGAGTTTTTTTTTTCATTTGTTTGGGTTAGTTTTTTGGTTTTGTTTTGGGGGTGGAGGGGTCTGGGGTGGCAGGGGGAGGGGGTTTTTTCCTCATTTCTTCATTGCATTTTATTTTCCTAAAATCAGTCCAAAGGGGCTTTCAGGAAAGACATATTCTTACAGAAAAATAAAGGGAAAGAAAAACACTGCACAGAAGACAGAAGTTATAGCACAAACCTGTATCCATCACCGTATTTTTCACTGTTTTTTTCCCTTCTACGCCTTTGCTTCTCTCTTCTGGCCTCAATTCGCCGCTTTTCTTCTTCCTCACTTTTAACTTCTCCTTTGCCATCTTAACATATAATAGAAGGATTTTAAAATGCTACATTCAAAAGAAACAAACAAAAAAACCCCAACAAAAAAAAACTCAAACCAACAAACAACTAGTAAAAGTATCTGTCTTTCCTGTCTCCTCCACAAACACCTCAAAATGCAGAGAAAGACCCTATTCCAAAGTGGTTCAATAGCTTATTTAAATGCCAGAGAAGTTTTGCTTTGTTTTCTTCCTCTGAAGACAACCAATTTAAACATTTGCTTCCAACAATGTAAACTTAGTAGTTAAGGGGTTACACTCTAGATTACACTCATAAAAGTAAGGAAATTTAAAGTTAAAGCAAACCTTACCCTGTTATGCCCAGTTATTAAAGGCCTCTTCAAGCAAGTAAAAGGGAAAGGGTACCGAGGGTGCACAGGAAAAACCACATTATTTAAAACTCTCCATGGTTTTAGAGCATCATTGCTACTATCTCTTTACATAAGAAACTATCTAAAGCCATTCTCTTCTGCTGAGAAGGCAGTTTCCAACACCAAAAGCAAAGGTTCTCATAAAGGAGACAAGGCAGTGTTCCATTAAGGTATGGTACCCAACCTGAAATTCCACAACTTTATTATTTTTTTCCCCACTAGACTTCACTTGATTTCACAGAAAAATGTTCCAAAGATTTTCAGCTGAAGAAATAAACCTGTGAAGGAAGAGCCAGCTGAGGGGGGGGGCAGAAACCACCACACAACAAAAACCCAAACAAACCTTCAAAGAACTTAATTAAATTATCACCTGGCATGTAAGTAAGAGTGCAAACAAATAAATGACTAGAAATTAGTTTTGCAACATTAAAGACTTCTAAGGACATTGACTTTTTGCATAAGCATACTTATGTTTGCCTTTCCTATGTCTGCTTATGGACAAAGGGAAACAATTAAAACTATTATTCAGTGTAGTTTTAGAGCAGGAAAAAGAGGATCACTTCGTTTTCTTTCGCAGTTCAACCTCAGGAGAGAGGTCAGCCTCCATGAAATCTGCCTCCATCCAAACAGCAACAGAAAGGAACACACAGGAAAAAACAAAACAAAACAAAACAAAACACACACAAACAACGAAAACCCCAAAAAGCACAAAACTTGCAAAAAGCTCTGTGGCTCTAGAAGTGTCACTGAGTACTGAAAACATTTCCACCAACTAACAGCTTACACTTCATTCCTGGTTACCCCAAGGTTTTTCATTTTGTAGCAAAGAGTTTCAAAAATTACTCTAATCCAGACAAGAGAAAAACTCCCATCCGAAAGATTTTTTTTTTTTTTTTAATGCAATTTGAAAACAAAAAAACCAGCCACCCACCCACAGAGGCAATTCCCATTACTAATCTCAGGATTTAAATTTAATTTAGTGCCTTACTACCAACCCTGGAAACATGCGAAGGATCACTTGGTTTAGTGCTGTAAAAATCATCTGGTATGACCTTCTGTGGAGTGAAATACCCCTCAAGCTCACAAATTCAAGTGCCTAGCCTGTTACAAGCTGGGGAATGGAAGCCTGAATCTACATATAAACTGGGACTCCCCAGCGGGGCTCCCACTTTCCTTCAGGGCACTTAGACAAACTTTTAAAAATGAGAAAACCACACAAAATTTAAAAAAAATTAAAATTACTACTATTTCAAGAAAAGAAACTCTCATCAGTTGGCTACAAATTTCCAGCACTCATTAGATCAGATTAGACTACATATGCAATAAGGCAGCACACAAGGGAAAGGGGACTAAAAACAGTTTCAGCTTTAACACTGGATTTCTTTGTGTATGTGTTTGAAATCACTACAATTAATATACACTTTAATTGATTTTATGTAAACTAATAATTAACCTGTTTCACTAAGACTGCACATGAAGTAGACCCCCTGCTCTTGAGAGCAGCTCTCCGAGTTAACTAAATCCACTTTTATAAAAGTGACTCACCTAGGATTTAAGGGTGAGGTTGATCAGCTAATGGGATAAATAATAGGATGTGGCTGAGGAACTGGTGGGATAAACAATATTTAAGCAATGGAGTGGCAGAAGACCATTTACATTAATTTCACAAAAATTAAAACAATGACAACATACAGAGGTGATCAGAAAGCAGTCAGACGATAAGCATGTAAAGAACAAAACAAGTGATGGATGGATGTTACAATCATCTTCTCCATGGCCTAAATTTAGATACTCTTTCAAAAAAAAAAAAAAAAGTCATGCTACTCAATAACTATTAGAGGTCATACATACAGGCTTACTAAATCTATTCACTCAAAGTCACACAAATACAATACCTACAATACCTTACCTGACAAAGCAAACTGACTTACCTCCAAAAGTCTGATATCCAAGATCATAAGCATCTCTTGTAAAGTCTTCATATATAACAACTGCACCACTTGTGTCCACTTCAATTTCCTAATAAAGTCAAATCCATAAATTTTGTAAGAAAAAAACCAACAAAACAATGCCATTTTAAATCCAGAAAAAGACAGAGCAAATTAGTTTATTTCCAATAATCTGTTACTTACTATTTTTATCAAATATGACAATGGAAGAAAGCAAATTGAGTATCTAGTTAGACTCAGTGTAGAAACACTTCAAGCTGTGCATTCCTCTTTAATGCCTTGAAGTCTTTGTGAATTAGTTTCACAATCAAAATTCTGTCTTCTACATAAATATTCTGACTTCCAATTCAGACTTCTAAATACTTAGTTGAGAATATGTCAATATCGCCACTCAAAAAGGAAAATATCATTCCAGTCTTTCAACATGGAACAAGGATATATATACAGGCTTAGCTTACTAATCACAGTCTTGCATGTTGTTGCAACTGTCTTTCTGTAAGTAGGAACTAATCTCTGTGCCCTATCAGAGAACACCTATTAACACTGGTTCTTTTTTTATTTACCTTCTCTCCTTAATGTGTCTTATGTCTTATCCATTCTCCCTCACTGCTATTTAGTAACCTCTCTGTCATCTTGTATTTAATTTCCCAAGCCACCCAAGCAGGTCATAGGTGTATGAATTCAAGCTGACTACTCATGACAACATGAGATGTGTTCATATGACAGCTCTCTGTGCATTACAATAGGTAGGGTCCACAAATACACTTTAAATTCATTTTCCATGCTATCTGCACAAGCTGTATCTTTCACTCGAAATTAGTACGGATTTCAGACTGCCACCAAAATAAGGCAGCTTTAGATAAAGTAAAGAAAAAGTTATGTTTAGAAAAACTTATAATGTTAAGTGCTTAATTTTTATAACTCTAGCTTAATAATTATTTGTCTTAAGGTATACCATGCAAACTTCTGAAAGAATCACAAGCATTTTCCAATTCTGGGAATCTTTACCTCTATCGTAGAATCCTGGAAGGATGTCTTCATGTCTATAAACATAAAATGAGGAAGAAATAAATAATGCAAAAGTGCTGTCACTGTCAATTCATTTTAAGGCAATAAGAAGTTTAAGAAAAAAATTCAGCTTGTTATGCAGCTAGGACAGTCTACATCTACAATTTATCATATTTTAGTAATAATACTAAATGTAAAATCAGTTATCCTTAGGAATATAAACCAAACAGTCTTCTAGAAGCGATCACCTATATCTAACTCCACAAAACAAGAAATTAAAGACTGAAATTACACTGTAATTTGAGATATATTTTCATACATATATTATATACCAATTGCATCCAATTCTCTGGTAGTTGTCACCCACTTCTTAGTTTTCAACTACATGATACTGCTTAGAGCATCTTTCAATTCAAGTTTCAGAAAATTGTCTTAAGCCACCCGACAGTTTCTTTCCCCCAATCTCAGAGCCACAGGACAGGTTGATTAAAGTGCATTCTCGTAGGTGCTATCTACTCCAATTCTTAAAGTAACTTCAATATTATATAGTACATTGGTCCTTGGATTGTTGAAATCAGTGAGGGGGAACAGATAACCAACTGGAAGTGCTCTGTCTGAAGGTAGTTTAGAAAAGGAGAACCTACAAAAGTACCAAAAGAGGAAGAGCTAAGAGGGAGACCTTTGAGATGCAAGTCTTTTGATATACCTGGAGATGTATTTTACAGATGCATTTTGTCACAACAAAGCTGGCAAGTCCAGCAATAATGTTTCCTACACAAAAGGCACAGGAACATGTTCTATATACCCAGTGCCCAAAATTTTTATAGTACTGTTGAAGTTAAAGTTAAGGGAACAGTTTTGCAATAGACAGTAGTGGAACTAGAGTTACAGAATCAAAAATAAAATTTTCATGTGGAAGTTTCTGCCAAGTCTGTGCATTTACCTTGCAAGCTTTGAGTTAAAGTAATTTTAAACATTCTTCAGCTGTAATTTGAAACCAAACTAAAAAACACTGCAGATCCAAATTAATGAGAAAATTAGAAGCATAAACAACTAAAATTTGACTGCTGTACATGCTGTTCATAATATTTAATACTCAAGTTTACATTCCCTCAAAGCAAGTAATTTATTCAAACCTCGTAAGTGATTTTTTTCTCCAGCTTTGCCTGCAGTATCAAAATTATTAGCTGTAGGACATCTTTAGGGAAGCTAAACAAACCAAGCACCACTAGTACTTTGCAATCTGTATTTCCAGTTTATCTATCATATTTCCCGTTCTTCTCTTCATTACGCCATTTCATTTACAAGAAGGAGCAATCTCTCTCTGCCTTTCAAACTATTCTGTAACAATTTTCACTGTTTTCTCATTTTGCCTCCCTTTCCCTCTCCTCTTCACCCAGACTTTATGCCTTTATTTTAGCTGCATTGCAGCTGATGTGCTACTTTTTATATCCATCAAAGTATTCAGACAGCAGGGCCCAGGCTCATGCAAGGGCACATTTTAGTATTTGTCAGGCATTGTCACTTAAGGCAACCTGAGATCCGAAATTATTTTCAGTGGTGAAAATTTGCCACCAGAAGTATCATTATAAAGTCTGAATGAAATAGTCTTCAGCAGTATATATTTAAGCGCCTCAAAATATTCAATTTCATTCAGCAAATTATCTTTGCAGTAGAAGAGTTAGAAGAGTAGATTCAGGAAATCTGTTGTGGAATACTTCAAAGGTAGAAAATGAAGAATTACAAAACAGCACATACGGCCCTCTTTTTCAATATTAAAACTAAATAATTCCTAATAAATAAAAAATATTAGTAATTTTAACTTAAGAGTTTTGGCACTTGTTACTTACTAGGTGATTTTTTCTGGCTCAGCTTCAAAATAGGTTTTGTCATTTTGGGTTTCTTGATAAATGTCCCACCAGGTTTGTTATATGGCTGTGGTATCATTTTTCTTTTTATTCCTCTAGCAGCAGCTGCTGCAGGACTGGGTTTGTTATGATAGTCAACAACAATTCCAGGTCTGTGCATTCCTCCAAAGTCTCCCATATGCTGAAAATTTGTGAAATCAAGAGAAAGGTATTAGTATATGAAATCTATATAAATAAAACAATTAGTTGGTACAATACAACTGTGAACTAAGTGTAACCTGCGTTCTAGAGCAAAATGCAGGGGAAATTTAAGCTCCAGGTTTGATGTTGTGTTGTGCAATGGCTTTGTGGGTGTTTGTGCAGTAGAATGAATACATATGTATAAACTGTGTTTCTGCTTATTCAGAACCATTGTCCAGACAATGAACGTGTCTCTAGCCAACCCAGTTTTTGACACTTTTGTCAGCAGCCCTTAAAAAAAAAAAACAAAAAAACAAAAAAAACACCAAAAAACAACCCCACTTCTTTATGCCAAATTATTAGCAGTCATTTGAAAACTGAGTAAAGAAGGTTGTCCAGTGTGGAACAGCGATTAATTGAAGAAAGCTCATTCTTTACTTATCTCTCCACTGAATTCAATAGATTCAGAATTTAAAAGTTGGGCCTGAAGGGAACAATACAAAAACATGGCAGCAATAGGAGTGAAAATTCAGTTGAAAGACTAAAACTTTCTATTATTTCTAAAATGCTGTACAGTCATTTGTGGACACTTGTTTATAAAAGTTAACTCTCTGAAGACATGGAATAAATGAGTAATCTGAAGAGGGAGAATTTAGGTAGCTGCAGTATTTTCAAAAGCGCTAACATCCTTCCTAATATTAACTCAATTATTTGAGTAATAAAGGGCAGAAAAGAGCCCACTGACTGGATGGGTGACTTGGATAAGCAGAAATATTTGTATAGCCATGAGAAGAGAATTAGTATTACACTATCGAAGTTAAAAGAACATAAAAAAACCTTCAACAAACTTTGTGAAAAGTATGACTTTTTTTTGAAGCAAATTTTAAATGACAAGACAGAATGTACCAAAACAGGCACTTTTCTTAATCAGAAGTCCATGCAAAAGATCTCCATGTTAATTTATTTAGTTAAGATAGTTACAGAACTACCTAGCATGTACACTTACACCGTACACATATAAATTTGACATGAAGTATGGACTTGGAAAATTTCAAGTACTTTTTTTTTTTTTTAACAGACAGTCTATCTATTAAAGGTGCAATGCATTTTACATATGGTAAGTAGTTTAGCCTTTACGTTCTCCTTTATTACATAAAGGACTAAAAAGATAAATTTCAAAAGAAAAACAAAAAAGAAATAAGGCTACTTTGTTGTAACTCTGCACAAAACTTTCAGATCTTCTGAAAGGATGGCATCCAAGCTTAAGAACCTAACACTTTCAGCTTCACAAGCAGAGAAACATAAAGATTAGAATCCATTTCTCATACCATGCTACATGTTAGCTAGCAGCCATGTGCAAATCTGAGCTAAAATTTGAATATGGCAACTATAGTACTCAAGAATGCTGCAAAGTAGACTTTCTGGAACAAAACCACCACACAATTAGGCATTTAAAAGACCCAGTAAAAAATAATCTTCCTCTACACTTCAAGCTACAAACAAGTTGTATGATTTAATATTAAAGAATTGCTTCCCAAAGAAATATGGCACGCTTAAGAATTTTTAAAGGTAAGTTACACCTAGAGGCACAGGCAGAAAAGTATTCACTGAACTCTTCATTCTCAAAAAAAAAAAAAACCATAATCAGAATTGGGATTATAAAACCAAGATAAAGGGACACCATCAACTTAAAGTTAGTACTTCTTCAGGATTTTTTTTTATTCTCTTCTGTTGTATTTTTTTTCCCCTAGTTCATTTAACACCACACATTACTTCTCCAAACTGTGATCCACTATTGTGTGTACAGTTAATGTTGCTGTTTCTCGGACATACAGTTTTTATGTCCTACACTGGAAAGGAATCCACTGAAAAGGAGTTAGAACATTAAGTCTTCAAAACAAAATAAATACAAGTAACAGGACTAGGCACACTATCTGGAAATTAATCTCAGTTCTGTGAAAGGACCTGATTTCAAGTTGATGATGCCCCTTTAACCATGTTTTAATTTTCAAAAAGAATCACTGTAACTGCTAACCACCCACCTTTGTCATTTCCTCCCCATCACCCTTCCAGTACACAAGTCAGAGTAAGAATTAAGTTTAAAAGAACACTTGATGTTTGCCAAAGCATGTGTTCAACATATTAAAGAATTAGCTCAACTTTTACCTTTACGGGAAACAAAAACTACTCTAGCATTCACAACCTGGGTTTTATTTTTTGCTTATACATTGCACCTTTAACCTACTCAAAACTTCAAAAGACTTTGAATTAAACTTTTACAATATTCAAGAATTTCCCCACCAGCAGCAAAGATGCTAGTGTTTACAAGGAAAAATGAAAGTCCTTTTAATCCCTTTTAGACCAAACCTATTACTTTTTTCTTCACCTTTCAAACAAAAGGAGAGATTTAACAAACCTTATCAACTAGTCTTCTATTACTCATTACTTTCAACAGAAAGAGGGACTGGGTTCTACTTGAAGACAGCTTCAAGGGGGTAAACAACATTGTCATCAACCATGATAGTTTGCTTGGACAAAAAACCCCACACTGTACTGAACAGTGCATTCATTTTAAAGCAGTGGTCTTGAAAGGGTTTAAAAGAGTGTCTAGTGAAAAGAATCTGAAAAGATTCTGTACTTACTCCTCGGCCTCGGCCTCTGCCTGTTGATGGTCCTCCAAAAGCATCATAGTTTCTGCTTCCAAATCCACTTTCAGGATAAGCAGGCGTTCCTCTCCCCCGAGAGCCTACAGGTGCAGGCTTCATATGGGGTGAAGAAAAACTGCTGTAGGAAGAGTAACTCTCTCTTCCTCTGTCCTCCATAAACCCAGGCCTCAATTTTGAACGGGAGTAAGGTGCTTCCCAGCTAGACCCGCCCTGGTTTCTACCTCCGAAAGAGTCAAGGCTATTCCGGTAGGAGTTGTCAAATCGACCACCATAACTACCTCCGAAGCGGCTTTGTTCGGGTTCATTATAACCATAGCCAGATCTGTACAGATCTCGCCCACCCAGAGAAGACCCGGAGTCGTAAGACTCATAAGGTCCAAACCTGGAAAAGTTGCACAGTGAGGAGAAAAAAAAGTAAGCTTACTAATGTTATACATTTCAAAAGACAAGTTATCAGTTGACATTTATCAACTAAAATCAATTTATTACTATACTGGTCTGTACAGTTGTGTTATTGTTTAATCTTGATTAGGGCTGGGCAAATCACACTATGACCAGATAGAAAGCTATCTGAGCCATTTTTGCTACAAACAATTCTAAAGTTCAGTATGCCTGAACTTTGTTTAATTAAAATTTTCAGCAACATTTATTTACTAAAATATTGTTAGAGCCCAGCCCTAGTCTCACAAAAATAATCACCTGCAGACATTCATAGGCTAGTCAAACTCTCCTTTCTTCAAAATCATGCCCTCATATTCTAACAGTTAAACAGCAGTTAAAAGGCGGCTTAGTTCTGAACTGAGGAGAAAAAAACAAAAACTTTTTTTTTTTTTAAAGTGGTACAGTTGTAAATCTTAACACCCCACAGTTCTAATTTTACAGGAAAAATACACGTGCTCTTCCATTCATATTTGTACTTTTTGGAAATTTTCTTTCCTGTAAAATTCAGTCTCCCAATCAAAGAGTTCATGATCTTCAGTGTATCCATCTTTCACTTGCAGACCATTAAGTCTAGCAACTCAGGATTTTTAAAGTCTACCCAATGCATGCATAGTGGACAAGACAACAGTCCTTGGAATTTCATAGTAGGGTAACAAGGAACTGAAATCTTTAGTTATTTACCAAGAGTTTGCTTTACCAGGGGTTGGGGAAGGGAGCATCAGGCTAGAAATCATCAATATTTGTAACCACTTGGAAGGGAAACACATTAGTGTCCCTGAAGGGTTATAATAGGGTGATTCAGCAGGAGTTGGGAAAGACAACCCCTTGACTGATAAAATATAAACCAGAACAGACTCAAATTACTAACTGTATCTACAGTAAACTGAATGCCTTAATTTTAAAATATGTTAGTCTCAGAAGACCCACAGCTACAGAGAAAATGACGCTATCTACAGAAAGAGCCCATGCACAATATTAACGTTACATGGCAAGAGACATTTCGGTGTTGAAGTAGTCATTCAACCTCAATCATATGCAGATTACTATATGGTAGGTACAGCTCATTCCTGAATCTCTGCTCAGACTTTTAAGTCAATCTTAATGTTCATCATTAAACAAATTATACTTAACTAAAATGTTTAACAGAACCGTGCAGCAAAACACAACACTTCTCCAGCCTCCCTACTTAGTACTGTCCTTGCCCAGTGGCACTACAGTGACTACAGACAAGAATCATACAGTAGTCTGACTACAGCCAGAGAATTCAAGGGCGCACACAAGAAAACCATCAGATTATCTAAGTTTTCTTCACATTTTATTTCCTCCAAGATAGAATCACTACTCTGAAAAGCATGCTTCTTTGAATACAATGTTAAGACCTAAATCAAATCAGCTGCTCCCTATGGTTTTTATCTGAAAGAGCAACAGTAATAGTATCCTAGCATTAAATACACAACTTTAAGACCACTGCATCAGAATTTTTATTTTTAGACCAATCCATCTTGCAAAGCAGCCCAGAACGTGTACGCAGTTTTGAGTGTAATCAGTACCTGCCAATGAAATAATCTGGACATGACTTTCAGATTCAATACCAAGATCATTTGAGCACTGCACATTCAAACCAAAGAACACATACCCTAAATGTTCCTTGAAAACGGAATGTTGATAGATTCAGTCTAAGGTACTAAACCAGTTAGGTCTAGTCTGCTATGTCAGAAATGGTATATCAGGCCAATCAGCTACAAATTGCTAGCCATTACTGAAAAATAAAACTTTTTGCATTTTCATTCAAAAGACGCATTGTTTCACTGTCAAACTTTTCCACAAAAATGCTGATTATTACAAGAATCTAACTCTTACAGTTTGGTATTTGCCAGTATTTATCGAACATTAAGACTCAGAATGAAAGTGTTCATATAAAATCATAACAACATGCCTCAGGAACACTTAAGTTAGAAGATAGAATGATTTAAACTTAAATTGGGTTTGATCAATTCTTGGGACAACTGAAGGATTATTTTACCTGTTACCACCACCACCACCTCCTCCGCCTCCACCTCCATGACTCTCCATCCCATAGGATTGGTTAAGGTAAGAGTCCATGGATCGTGGGCCACCATAGCCTCCATGCCCATAATCACGGTCCATGTCTAAAAAAAGAGCAGAAAAATGTTTATAAAGAAAGCAAGCAAGAAGCCTTATTAAGTAAACTAGTTTAAGTTCTTAAGTAAAAGGTTTACTCTTTGCCACAGTGTTTCAAACAAAACACAAAACTGCCAGTTGTAAACCAATTTCGACACAGTGCTTAGGGAAGCTGTGTATCTTTGTCATCATGTGAGCACCTCTTAACTGAAATCAAGTTCGTATTTGTTCCCAGTAGTGGATACTCGGGATTATTGTTCCATCAGCTGGAATTTGGATGCAAGTTAAATTAGGAGAATTAAATGAAGAAGCCCTAAAGAGAACATGTCAAAGTTAGTGGAGAATTAAGGCCACTTCCCACCCTTTAATAATACACACAGCTCACACTGAATACCAGAAGAAGCCTTCACTCACATTGACCGAGACCCTGGGTCAAGGTTACAAGCTGTCGTGCTACAGTGCAGACTCTGTATATAAGCTACAGTCAAACAAAAGAATTTTCTCCCATCTAGCACAAACAAAAATCCACCCAAATAAGCACTGAGTTGCAGTTCACCAACTGCACTATGTTGGTATTTCATAGCTGAACTATGTCACTTCATGACCTCTTTGTATCTTGTAATGAAGTCTGGCAAAAGAGCCACCTTCTTCCTCAACACTAGAAGTCCTATGTAAAAGTTCTGGTTAAATAACCACTCGAACTCAAAGCACTAAAACAGTGTCATAGATCTGCATAATGAGTATGATCCGCTGTTTTCCTGTCACATACACAATTTGGACTTCACTGGCATTCTAGTGACCAAAACTCTTCCCGGTACCAACCAACACTAACTTTTGGATAATACAAAGAAAGCCTGGCAAGTCAAGCCTCACAGAAAAGGTAACTCAGAGAAGGGAAACACAGCGAACACAGGAAGGATAAAAATAAAACCACACAGACTTATACTCTCTCTTGTCAGAGTGGACTTTATACATTTCAAAATCTCCAAGTGTAAACCATTGACTTTTCCAGAACAGGACAACAAACTCACTTGAAATTGTAAGGAATTTTCCTGTTTAAAGAAACACAGTAATTTTCCATGCATATCATTGCATGAAAATAACTGTAGTGATGAAAATAAGTATATATACTATTTCCTGTTTGTACCTGCTTCTTGTTAGCACCAGGCAGCCACCGTAATTTACTTTCTTACATGTGTCAACAACAAGAGTTCTGCAGATGGTATTAAGCTGACTGTATCACTTTTACACAGATGTTCTTAGCATGCCTGAATAGAGACTCCAACAAATGAAGATCTCCTCATGATTTTTTTTTCTTCTAATGATCATAGGTACTTTGTAAACAATTAAAGATGATACTTCTGAAACAAACAAACAAAACTCTGAACATGGAAGTCACACTGCAACTTTCCATATGGCAAACATACAATAAAGATTCTGCAGCAAAGCACAAAAAAAGCTTTTCAAAATACTGATCATGTAGCACTGCACAGCATCAACTTAAATTGCAAAAAGTTACTCTTTAAAAAAAATGGCTGAGGCTTTTAATAGAAACATCTAATACTCCTCTCTGGTGTGACTGCATGATCTACCACCTAATCCAGTGGCATACCCTCAAGACTGCCTACATAAAGATGCAGGCCAGTAAAAAGAGTAAGGTAGTCAATAAAATAAATTCAGCTTCACAAAAATTAAGGTTAGATGATCCCATGGTCAATCTTAGATCCAAGGGTGGTGGTTGTTTTTTTTTATATACAGTATATCTAATCAAAAGACACTGACATTCCGAAAACTGAAATACCTGACCTGAAAGCACCCAATAATTTACCCTAGTTTCACCAGCTCCCTATTATCTACAGACCCTGAGATGGCACAAAGGTAATTAGGTTAAGAGTAGAAGAGGTGAATCAAATCATTCAACAAGGAAGAACACAACAGACTGTCAAGATTCCTGCCACTGCAATCCAATTCCATTACAGTGTAGGAAGTAGTGACCTATGCCAGAAGTTCACTAGTGGGAAAAACATAAAAACATCCACAGGCAGAAGAACTCTTCCAAAAAATGTTTTGAAGCATAGTTTTGAAATAAATTTTTAGTCTAAAATTTTTAGCATGAAAGCAAATACTAGAATACGGTTTACAATCACAGGATAACTTCTGACATCCACTTTTGCTCAACACTCTCCCTACTCATCCACGGTTCACGTTATCTAACATCAGCAGTCTTGCTGTAGAGCTATGCCAGTCCCTAAATCCTCAAATCACTGCCTTTAGGACATCACCACCTCCTCCATAACAGTGAACAACTCACTCATCCTTTCCAGACTCACTGCACCGCATTCACCTACATTATAATATACTCACATTTGAAGAGGTTTAACGGATACAAAAGGTACAAAGAAGCAAAGAGGGATGATCACTTGCATGATTTTCTACTACAAGAAACTGGAGGCAGAAAATGAAACTTAAAAATAAAAAGCTAAAAAATTAATGGGATCTTTTTTCACAAAACAGGTACTTAAGCCTGGAACTGCTCTGTGACAAGAGGTTACTAAAAATGTACATGGATTTAAGAAAGAAATTAGATAAATCCACTGACAAGAAATTCAAAGGATGTCAAACATAAAGACTATGTCTCTGGTTCAGAAAGCCTCCATGCTGCAAACCAGTGAAGTCGTATAAATATACTGAAGGAGTACTTGTACAACTCCGTCCACATCTCCAAACAGACAGTGACGTACTGTATGTTGGTGACATGGGACAGACATAACTTTGATCCAACCTAATGAAGGTGATCTTATGATCTCCTTCCAGCTATTTAATTAACTGTTTCAGATTGCTAAGCAGTTAACCTGTCTTTCCAACCACTGGCCTCCTGGTTCAGTCATTTTGTCAGCAGCAAACTTTACCGAAGATTTACAGATTTTACACTTCATGCACGGAGCTTGACAAAGATAATGCATTCAAATTAAGTGCACTATTTCTTCAGATATTAAGCTTTTCTTTACTCTGAAAGTCTGTTCTCCAGATAGGCTTTATCCTAAAAAGGTGAAAAATGTATAAGACAACAGTAAATGTTCACTTAAGTGAACCAAAATAAAAATATTTCAATTTTTAAATGTAGTAGCTGAAAAATAATCACTTGCACAGCTTTAATTATTACAATCTCAAGGTAAACAGCTTTTTAGCTGACAAACCTCACAACCACAGACATCAAAATCCACTCGCACTGGCCTCTTTCACACTTTAGATTCTTCTTCTCCTACCTAAAGCAAGACAGAGGGACATGGAACATTAAAAAAGCTGTATCTGCACAGAACGATTTCCTCTGCCTGTAGCCTGCTCCCCATTCACCATTATGTTAGCTCTAGCTGTCACCACCAGCTCAGACACATAGAAGTTGCCTGTCTGCCTGCAGCAGAATCTGCAAACTATTTAGACTAAATGTGAAATTGTTTCACATGCTAGGAGAACATGTGCTTAAGCACTAGAGAAGAACCACCAGGAATTGTATTGCAGTGTCTCACACTGAAAATTCAAAAGTATAGTATTTCATTTAAGTTTAAATAGTAACCATTTATCAAAGAAACCTTTGAAGAAATATTATATCTGTGTATCTATGAATACTACAGAGTAAAAAAGAGAAAGGAAAAAAAAAAAACGTGGTTCATATTTGCTCCTAAAGTTTAAAAACGAAAGAGTAAATCGCTTGAACTGATGAAGGCACTGACAAAGTATCTGAAACAGAGTTTGCTGAAGGAATAAATCAGGTTTTGGTATCTGCAGCCTCTTGCATAAATACAGTATAGATGAATGAGCTGTTGAACTAAAGCACAGAAACAGAATTGCAAAGAACAATCTCACTTTTCATTTCTAGATCATACTTAAAGTCTACAGGGGCAGGGGAGAGAAGAGTTATGTCAAAGGAGAAAAAATATATTACCTCTAAAATAAAAAAGAATGGGACACTAAGAAAGATATGTTCAATTTACAAATTAAAATGTTGATGAACATGTACTCCTTCAGATTAAAAAAAAAGTTGTATCTGGTGCAAAGATCATTTAAAATAGCTGCAAAATAAATCTCAATAGGCAGCAAAGAAAAATGAAATTTTCCTTAGGAAAAGAACTAGGAAGTTAAACATGTAGTAGATAAGACTCAGAATCCCTTGGTACAAAGGACTCCATTTAAAAGAAAAAGCTTAAGATCAGAGAACATTGAAACCATATTCACAGCACAAAGAAGGGAAATAATTTTCAATAGTGTTCTCCGTGTAGAGCACATGAAAAGGCTAGGATGATGAGAAAAGAGAAAGACCTTGCAGCAATAAATAATAAATGAAAAAATAAGCTTCAGTAAAATAAAAATAACCTTGAAACAATAAAAAAAAACCACAACAGAAGTACCAGCTTGAAACAAGCTGAAGTTCCCTATATTTTAAATTCATAATCCACAATGACTACAACAAGCTTAAAGATCCATTGTGCAATACTAAGCAACATTTTTTCCAGGCACGTTACCTTTTTCATAACAGTATGCCTGCTTTAAGTTTACAACCTTGTCATTAGATAGAGGAGTTTTGACACATCAAGTCCCACGCAAAACAAGGAACCAATCCAACAATGTAGATGAATTTTAGGAATAGCAGTAAAAGCCATTTCCCCTTCTAGATCAAAAGGACAATAGTTACAGTAATCAAAATGTTAACATGAATAGTTAATATTATTTCTGTTAATAATATTAACAGAATTTATTCTACAGGCCATGTCATCTCCACCTCAAACCAAGTCATCAGCAAGGGACAATGGTGCAATTACAGCAGTCATCAGCCACCCAATGAAAAGTGCTTCATGCTGGCTGAAAGTTTCCAACAGGAAGAATCTTGCCAAGAACTCAAATGAACACTGGGCAAAGATGAAAACTCTCAACATCCATCCTCTGTTGCCATCTACTGGACCCCTACAAAATAGCCTTTAGCCCACTGTACAGAATCAGAGTAAGACAAAGGTTTATGCATGCCTTACTAATGTACATACACTGCATAAACATTAATGTTAAATGTTTTAAGCTGCATACATCATAATTAAACTTCTTTAAGAATTATGAATAATAGAAAGCTTAATTATCACAATGACAACTATTATTACAGAGGTACATGAAAGGACCAATCTAATTGTACAACATACATTTAATTGGTTACTTCCCATAGGATGAGCCTGGATTTACTTTAATACTACTGTCATTAGATCTCAGAAAAGCAGGTTCTGGTTAATGGCTACAGTGAATATTCCAATAAGATACTTAAACTGCCACATAAGAAGAATCCTTTTCTACTAAAAATCTAAAGGACATTTAATTTGGAATCAATACACAAGATTAAAAAACAGGGCCATAGTCTTAATTTATTTTACTATGAAGAAAGATAAATGCAAATTAGTATCATTGGCAAAAAAGCTAAGACTCAAGGAATGTATCATAAAAATTATCATAGTGCAATCAAAGATGTCTGTAATCCAACGTGTTATTTCTGTATAACAGCCAGCAAGAGAGTATCAAGAGATCCAACAGCAAACGCTTATTTCATGATGTCTGTAAATGAAGCTTGGGTACAGTTTATGGTAAATTTTTTATATTAACATCCTTTTAGTACTTGCTTGCATGCTGGTGAGAGATGTCAAATCATTTCTTGAGTCTTACTAAACTCATAACCTTAATCATCTTACAAAAATATGTGCATTCGTTTTTGTTGTATCTATGTGGCATTTTTGATAGTGTAAAAGCAAAAGCTAGCTTTTGCTGTATCATATATACTTTATGTGCTTTCTATATTCCTTCCCAAACTATTAGTTAAGGTAAACTTAAAAAAAAAAGAAAAAAAAATCAAGCTATTCCAGGTTCTGTTTTTTCCATGTCTGTATAAGAGGGAGAAACATCCTCTTTCAATAGAAGTAGCAAGAATCAAATACAGCAGTCCATAAGAAAACAAAATACTGATTTATGCAAAAAGCATCATCATAAGAAAAGTCTGTATTTCCCCCCCCATCCCCACTCCTTGATCTCACAATTTTGATTTGGAACGTGCAGGAGTTCATGTTGACATGCCCAAGATGAAAATCAAGTCTCACTCCCAGCCAGTTATAACTCCTCCAGAAAACAACATGTGCAGTCAAACCATATTACGTACTTTTAATAACC
Organism: Haliaeetus albicilla; assembly: GCF_947461875.1. NCBI lineage: Eukaryota > Metazoa > Chordata > Aves > Accipitriformes > Accipitridae > Haliaeetus > Haliaeetus albicilla. Next base: position 18,390,729 of record NC_091490.1, on the reverse strand, counting down.
CGTTTGTTTTTTGTTTTTGTCAACACTGACTGTTCAGCCCCAACGCTTTTTACAGGTTAGACGTATTTATAGCTCATACCTGAGACTGACCCACTGGGCATGTTCACACCACAATGCATGGGGGTATCTGGGAATCTCCAATCTCTGTCTTCAGCTGGAGAGGATGGGTCAGTGAGAATGACTTAGTGCTTAGCAAGAGCTGGACGGGAGAGACAGGGAGCCGCAACAAGAGGCGGCTCTCTCTCCTGTCGGATCTCCAGTCTCCTGACACGACCCCCTCACGGAGCTCGCCCCGAGCTCCCCCCGTCTCTGCCCGCGCCGCCCCCGCCCGCCACCTCCCCCTCGCCCCCCGCTCGCCCCGCGCCCCAGGGCGCCTCGCCCGCGGAGGGCCGCCCCCGCCCGCGCCGCCCGCCCGCCCGCGCCGCCCCCCGGGAGGGCCCTCCTCCCGCGCAGCCCTCCCGCCGCCGGCCGCCGCCGCAGCTCCCCCGACCCGGGAGGGGCGGCGAGGAGGTGGATGAGGGGGCTCCGTCCTGCGCGGAACAAAGCGGCCGCTGCCATTTTGAGACGCGGCCGGGCCCCGCGGCGGCAGCGGTGGCGGCGGCCGGGCCCTACCCTTGCTCTGGGGGTGCGCCCTCACCTTCCCCGTAGTCCATGGCGGTGGCGGCGGTGGCGGCGGGCCCTGCTCCCCGGACGGCTGACGGCCGCGACAGCCCGGCGGCGGCTTCTCTCAATGGCGCCTTCCACCACAACGAGGCGAGGCGGGACCGGCGCGCGGCAGCACGGCGATTGGCCCGGGCGCCGCGTCACGTGAGCAGGCCGAGCTGCAAGGAGAAGGGGCCCGGGACCGGCAGGGACGCCGCGTGAAGCCCTCGCGCAGGGTGCTTAGATCGGCTGCGTCACGAGGGAGGCTGCGCGGCGGCGGCGGCCATGTTGGGCCCTGGCAGCCGCCATGTTGGGCCCTGGCAGCCGCCATTTTGCGCTCTGGCGTCGGGCCCTGTCATGCTTGAAGCCGCTCCGGGATTACAAGTAGGCGAAACATCCACACCTTCACTTTCCCACACACATCCCCTTGGGCCCTGGTGAAGTGGCCACTGCAGAAAACACTCCCCTCGGTGCACAAGTACCAAAATCTGTCCTTACGCAGACGTAGAAGTCAGGCAGTGCCTGGTGGGAGTGAGCCCTAGGTGGCTTCCTTGCAGCTGCGCAGCCCCAGACGTGAAGAGCCCCGTCCCATGGACCTGGTAGCTCCCAACGGGGGCTGCTGCTGTGTTGTACAAACCAAACGGTTTTGCAAAATAAAACTCTTGCTTAAGAAATGCCACCCCTGTAATGCCCCCCTTCGATGAACCTAATGTGTATTAACACCAGTTTATCTGTCAGTCCCAAGACAAAAGTATTTCAGCATCTCTAACAGGCTGCATTGAAACTGGTAAACACAGACTTCCATTTTAAGTTAGTTGTAAGATAACACTGTGCTCTATGCAGCCAAAGATTTGAGGAAGACTTTGCCCCAGGCACATCATAGTGCAAAAAAACCCACAAAGTCCTGTGTGAAGATCACATGAGGAAAAGTATTTCATTCCTTATAGTTACTTAATGCTTTATACAACCCTGAAAGAAAGAAAGAAACAAAAAGGGGGGAAAAAAGGCATGTGAGGGAGATGGCAATGAGCAGATCTGGTACAGAAAACCTGGGAATATGTCTCTGAAGCCAAGCTGTGGGTGAACTTTCAGGTTGTAAGGGCAGGCAAAGCCACTATCTCCTGGGGTTTGATTTTGTTCGGTCTTGGGTGGCTGACAGGATGGCATCAAAAACTTCCAATTTCTCCCCATCTGAAAAGTAATAAAAGCCCCATTGCAGGAAAGGAAGATTTGACTCACTCAGGTCCAGAGTCCCAAGTTATGTATTAAACTAAAATCTAAGTCTGGCAGAGCAGTCAGTTTCCCTCCCCAAGCTCTGGATGGCAGCAGATGCGAATCTTCTTGAATCGCAGACTTCAGCTACAGCGAGAGGAGAGCACCGCGGCCGGCAGCTTTCCGTGATGAGCTCTCTTCTGGTAGCTCTCAGCTCCCTTCTTTCCCCAGCATTGCAGAAGAAATACGTGCAAAGAAAATGGTTATTCCTTGCCAAAGGGAATCTTTCCTTCAGCTTCACCCCGACTTCCCAGCCAAAGGTACGTTATGCTTGAGCAAAGCGGTGATTTCAAGGTCCACATAGCCCTCATACAGACTTGTTTGTGCACCCACGCCTTTACACATGCACCCGCGCACAGACCAGACAAGTTTCTTGCATTGAACATGAGATTTCTATAATGGGCATTTTCCTATATGTTCAGGGCTGTATGCCTCATGTTTGCAACATAGCAGCCTGTTTTCTGCAGCCTTTTTTGCACTGCTGGGTGCAGTGCTGCTCAACCTGATCTGTAGTCTTGTGCTTGTGAACAGGATCAAGAAGCAGCATCACGCTGCCCTGCAGATGGGAGCAGACCAGCATGGGGACTGTACGGAGGGGCTCCTGCTGGAAGGCACCGGCCGTGAGTGCCACTAGGCACCCTCCTCGGCAAGCCTGCCAAGGGCCTGCCCACCAGTTCACCACAACCAGGCACAGATGTTGTCTCTTCTCAAGAAAAAAATGTATTTTATTTTTCCCATGCAAGTAAATGCATGGGCACAGCTCTATGCATTTTGCTGTATGCAAAATAAAAAATGTGAGGAATTAAAAGATAGCATATACATGCACAGAATCCAAAGGCTATCCTAGGTAACAATTCAGTAAAAATGTGGTGGGAATAAACTGATTTTCCCAGGTGGCCTGAAACATGCAGCAGTCAAAATTGCTAGGTATCATCTCTGCTTGAGGACTCAATGCATGCTGCAGGATGAGTTGCTGAGGAATGCACTAAGTGCATTCTCACCCCTTTCCAATGCATCTGGCTGGTCCAAATGAGATAGCTAATGAAAATGCTATTGAATAAGCAGCTCTGAAGGGAGGAAATCATGCAGAATAGATAGATTTGTCATCACTGCAACAATATCTGGCTAATGGTTATTCAGAATAAACACAAAGATCCAGAAAACCTAATTCATTTGAATCAGCTACTCCTAAGATGAATGATTTAGCTGTTGCTCTGATGCAAAACCTACTGAGGGATTCAACAAATGAAACTCTCTGGTATGCTATGCAGCCTAAGGGGACTACTGCATAAAGGAGAACAGGATTTATAATGAGGTGCCTGAGAGGGAAACACTGGGATTGAACAGGAGCCTGTTAAAATGATACAGGATTATTATGAGATGCTTAGAGAAAAGGCCAAAGACAAGGAAGGGAGGAACAAAGGTAGATCAGGGAAGAACAAAAAAGATTGAGGTGGATTGGAGAAGGGGAATAAAAAGGACTGTTTGCATTTAAGCAGGCTGCTGGTCAGTATGTTTGTGTGGCTGAGCCCTGTGACTGATTGCCACTGTCTGTCCTATCTTCTTTTTAAATTCTGTTTTTAACTATATTTCATATGATTGTGTTCTCTGTTCTGTGTCTGTGCATGTGATCTGCTCATAAACTCCAAGCCGGACTGGTGAGTTGAATGAGCAGTCTGGGAGACTGGTACAGGGAGACCCTTGAAGGGGGTTTTCCTTGAGCACATCCTTAGAACTGGGATCGGGCTATGCACGCTGCCTGCGTGTGTGGTGTGGGTCTCTGTAAAGACCTAGACTGAGAATGGGCAGAAGTAGGACCAAGGCACCTAACACTCTCCGTTTGTAGGATAAAGGACATGGTGCCAAAAAGGCATCTTTTTTGTGAATCTCTCCACTATTCTCCTAAAGCACATTTGTTCTTCAACTAATCCATCAGCATATTTACTCATTAGAGCCTACTAGACTACCAAGAGTCACAGGGTTAAGCCTCTATATTTTCTCATTAAAAATTTGACTTCATAGGTTAGAAGCAGCCCCTGAAGAAACCAATGATCATTGAAATCAGCAGAAAGATTCAGACAGACTTCAGGAAGCTCTGAAGTGAGCCCATGCACATCATGGCATGGTTACTTACAATTTGTACACAGCCCCCCAGTCTTATTATGAGAATTACTGCTATCCTGTGTGTTGTTTCACCATCTGGGGAAGTTATTGACAACAGAGGTGGTCGTTATGGGGACAGCAGTCTGTCAAAGAAAAGAGGGTGCATGGTAAAGAGAACATCCAATGATGAAAAATTTGTTCTCATACCAACAAGCACTTTAGGCACCGGACAGAAGCGGAGGTGCTTTCACATGCAGCCCTGCAAACACACAGGTATATTTGGGCTTTTAAAGTTACTGTTCCAGAATCAGAAGCTCAGGGAGAAGAAACTGGATCTGGGGGCAGACCAAGGCTACAGCAGGTATAACATAAAATTTTTTGGATTTGATACAAACAGGTCAGCAAAAGCGTATTATTTTAGACTTAATCATGATCAATGGGCCACTGTTGGTTTCAGGCTTTTTGAAACAAAGGCTCCTTCTTTCCTCCCTGCAGGACTCCAAAAAGGAAAAAATCTAAACTAAGCAAAGCAAAACAAAACAAAATGGAGACATAAGAAGAGAAAGGGAACAGACCGGTATTGTACTTCATTGGTTCTCGATGATCCAAAACATGAATGTTTTGGTTCAGCATAGAATCTCCCTGTGCAATCCCATTCTGCTCTTGAATTCATGTTCTGCTGCTTCCTTGGGTTTGTTTTCCTGCGTTTCTTGTAAATTTTTCAGAGCAGTACAGGGATAAAAGAACAATCAGTCATTTCTCCAAGCACACACAGCAGCACAGTTATTGTGAAAGACAGCTCTTCTGTAGTTTCGTACTGTAACTACCCACACCCTCTCCTCCTTTTTCCAAGTGTTGTATTTTCTTCTAGCCTTTCATTTAAAGCATTGTCTAAAATTGAAGAAATTCTGTAAAATGGCTATCAATTGCTGCTAACAGTGGTTAGCAACCAGGTACTAGCAATTGTGGAGGCCTAATGCTAAAAAATCCTCTTTATTCCATTGCAGTGGAGTTGATCTAAATCTCATTGACAATAAGGGGGGTGGTTCTTCTGGCCTTTGATGAAAGCTCTCTGTCTCTTAACTCTGTTTAAACCAGGTGTGATTGATTGACATAATGTTTAAATGTACAGGAGCACATGTCTCCAACAGCACATCACTCCAGTGCTGTTACAACAACATTCACAGCAGTGCAATATATAATTTTTTTTAAATTTTTAACATATATCTCCACTGACACTTCACATTTTGAGGAGGTAGCTTTCTTTGCATTTTAGGACAATGGGGAGTGGAGCAGGAACATGAAAATTGCATTGATTCTTTCTAGAACATGAAATCTAATTCCCTTTGTTTCATCGTAGATATTAACATAGAAGCAGAGCCATCCATCTGAGCCTCGCAGAAGAACCATGGTAACCATCCAGAGCCATGCTGATTTCAGTGGGCTCTTTTGTCTGTCATCACAGCATAAATCAAAGCTATAATATGGTATTTCCAAAGCTGAAATATTATGGCCTCTGTATGTATATATTGTACATCACAAACATAAAAAATGCCCTAAAATTCAGCAGGAAACATCCTAATGCAGAAACATACTAATCATGTTATCCTTTCCTACAGGGAAAAAAAAACACTTAGAATATAGATTAAAAGTCAGCCAAACTTAACAAACATCTTCATATAGCTTCTTTACAGGAAGGACTAGAAGCTTTCAAATGTGCCATAGCACAGACCTGCTGGAGGTTGCATGCTGCTATGGCCCTGCTGGAGCCCCATCAGCATCCCACAGGCAGCAGTGGGCACTTGCCGGAAAGAATAATTGCTATAACTTTTGGGTCACAGTGGAACACAGAATTGAGAGTAGCAGAACCCATTTCAGGCTTTGGTTTGGTTTTGGCATGATTTCGAACTGCTGGTTGGCTGGGAATAGAGAGAGGCTATCAGCTTCATTATCACACAGCCCTAGCGGAAGAAGGATCTTTGCAGAGCAACTTATTAGTAATTGGCAAATTGTCAGTAAAGTGCGTTACTTTTCTTGCATGCAAATACTTATAAGCAATTATGCTTATTGCTTTTTAGATTTACAACTTAGTTTTACTTTACACTCCTTGGAGGCCAGCTCTAGTTATTATCTAATCTTGCAGGAAAGTGCCGCTGGAGGTGTGCAGGACTCTGGCTGGGCTGTTTGCCCTATAGACTCCACACTGGGCAAGTCAGACCTGCATAGGTGCCCTAAACAAAGAGAGAACTGGACTTGTCATTGCTTATTGCCCTTTCACAGTCAGTCAGCCCATCAAGGTCCTGGAGCACTTCTTTCAGTTGCCTATTATGTGCCCATTTGCTCCCATGTCAGAGATGTCTGTGCCATACTCCCTGCATAATCTTCCCTGTCCTTCAAACAACAAAAAAAAAAAGCCAAACAACATATAACTAACACATACATATTCATTGCCAGTATTTTTCAACACTTCTGTATAGGTACTTATCTATCAGAAAGGGCACAAACCCAGTTCCGTCACAAGAAACTTTGCATTTAAGTAGATTTTATGCACATGCCCTCTCTCACACACACGGAGTAGCTGAAATAGCAATGTGCCATTCACAGCAAGGGTTTATTCACACTGTTTTCCTAGAAAGTTTGTCCAGTGCATTTATATTTGAAACACTTTTTAGATAGAAGCAGCATGTACAAGAAACTGTGAGGTTCCAAGATAAAAAACTTAAGATTAATAACACTTGCAGCACACAGCAGCAGTCAGACAAGTTATCTCAGAGTATGAAGGCATGTTTATACACAGGCCCCTTTAAAATAAAAGTCACCATTAACTAGGATACGGTTACTGTGGCTGAAGACAAGAATGCCAAACAAAAGAGATGTGAAAAAGCATGTCATCTTCTAGGGAAAAAATAAATAACTGGGTGATTTTTTGCATACAGCTGAAGTGGTTGAGGACTTCTAAGGCCAAAGATCTTGGTTTCTAGTCCTTCTTGTCACTATGGTTTGTCTAGACAAATCCATGGGCTTGCTACAGAATGAAAAAGAGAAGCCTGAAGAGGAGACCCCCAGATGGGAAGGGACCTACTCCAGGCAATCCCCCATGAAGGGGGCTCTTCAGAAACAGAAAACTCATCCCTGCCAGAGCAGAAGAAAACAGCAGGCTGCCGTATCCACTCTGATGTCTGGCCCTCTCTCTCTGTACAGTTAGTGGGACATGGTAGCATATTTGTTACTGCTTTTGTAGGGAAATGGGTAGAAGAGGGCACGTCTCCTTTTCTTCCGTGCTGCAGTAAGCTTAGAAGAGTTTAGGATGAGGGATTCCTAGAGGAACTGTTCACAGAGGTAGAAGGCTGCCCATGCTCCTGTGCCTCCCTCCTCAAAACTGCTGTGAACTCACAGTTTAAAAATGAGGAAAAAAAGAAAAGATGGAGGGTATATTTATTTGTACTTGCAGGCTACTTTCTGAACATTTGCTCTTGGGCTTTATTCTTGAACTTTTCACTGTGACTCTGAGCAACATTTTTACTCATTTTCAATTTATCATTCTTATTGTTATTTAAAGCTCAGATTTCCATGCTGTCTTGAGTCAGACTGCAGAGGTGTACAGCAAACACTAACTGTTACAAGATTTGTGGTAGAATCACCACAATGTCAACATATGGTTTGACATAACATTTCAGATATTTTTTTCCTGTGTTTCCAAAGTAGTTAATTCCAGAACAATTTCCACATGGCCCAATACATCCTGCCATGAGAGTGCTCAGCAATTTTTTCCTTAAATTGTGTTATCTTGGTGAGTATTACCCAAGGAGCTCATCTGCAGAAGGTATTTTCCCATAGTGCAGAAAGGGAAAATTGCCATCTGATTTTGCTGGATTTATGATATAGTGTGTACACCATGGCACACAGTCAAACTTTCGTGTAAGTTTATTTCCAGGTTACTGAAATTTTATAGGGGAATCGCTACATAGTTTCATGAAAACAAGAAACATATCCAGAATCCTTTAAAATGTATAAGAAAAGAAAATAGCTACAGCCTCTTTCTCATACAGCGTGCATGGTACTTCCCATGCACTTCAAGGATGATAGAAATTTCAGCAAACACTTTACCATTCAAGGCTCATAAAAAAATGCATATGCTACACATGTTTCTGGATCAGGTTTGTGCATGTAGTGTGTGTTTAGTACAATCTGAAAATTTAACACTGAAGATAATGCTTCTCTGTGCTTTCCATTTGTTGTGCTTTGAATTAATCTGCACTGAGGAGCCTCACATCCAAACATTCTGGTTTCTGTGAAACATTTGATAAAACACTCTGTTAGCTCAATAATTGTGCTGTTAAACCCACTTTGGAGCCTTGGTCTGGAGACAGGGGGTAGGTTTATCCACTGCAAAAGGTGGGTGCTGTGCCACCCCCCACCACCCTCCCACATGTGTCAGCAGCCAGGGCAGCAGCTCCCAGGGTGTCAGGGAGACGAGCGGCTTGGCACTGACAGAGGTCTCGCATCCCCCCAGCTCTGCCTTGGGAAGCTTCACTCCAAGGTCTGAAAAATGACTTCTGCTCTGGTAATTCTGCCTGCCCCGCTCCTCAACATGGCTCTGCCTCGCCAGGAGACAGCTGCTTCTGCTGAGCCCAAAGCAGCTCATCCAGAAAATGATAGAAAGCATCTGCTTACTATCAGCTTTTGCTTCCTCCTCCTCCACCTCCTCCTCCTCTTCCATTGCACTTGTTACTCTGGGTCTCAAGTCCTGGCATGAATGTAGAGATGCTCTCTGCAGCCTGAGCACATTCATCAGTGTGAGGATTGCAGCGTCTGTCAACATTTCCTGCATGATACTTGAGAGCACTTTGAAACCAGTGCTGGCTGCTTCTCAAAATGCCAGTGAAACATGGACTTCACTCAACGCCGTGCTCCAGGGTCATATACCTCCTGGGCATGCGGTTCCAGCCAGCCTCATCGTCTGTGGTCCAGGAGCACTTTTAAGTGCAGATAACCTCATCTAACTGTGATTATAGATCTTAATACAAATGCACAACCCCCCATTTTCGAGGGCTTTTTAAAATCTCGTCCTTTGATCCAGTTTATGTGCAGCCACACAAATAGCTGAATCAGCTCACCTGAAAGGACCTTCTGAGGAAGGGTAGGAGTGAGCATGAGGGGGTGATGGGGCTTCAATTTTTCTCACCTATTTTTCTACCAATGGACATGTAACCTCAACTCCTGCCAGGTTAATGGATTCACTCCCTTCACTGCTGAGACTCCCCTGCACAAAGCCCAGGAGTATCTTAGGTAGCTATGGGAGGGAGCTGTGAAGATTTGTATTTTTCCCTTCTAAGTGGCGTATGTTAAGCATTCTGGGACAGAAAGGTCAAATCAGGATTCAAACAAAAAAGAAATGCATACATTCCGCCTTCCTGTTGACATTTACCACCCAGCCCAGTCACCTCCAGCCATGGGCACTGGTGAACTGGCTTTGTTACAGGCTCTGACCCAGATCTTCCCTGTGGCTGAGATATGCCTCTCTTCCTTTTTCTCTCTCCTTTCCCAGTTATGTCTCCAGCAAGTACAGGCGAGCTAGCAGAGAGCTACAGTGTGAGGTTTATGTGTTTATGTATTTTTCCATGAGAGGCAAAAATCAAATGCAAACATACACGCCTAGCATAACATTAGTCCCAGATACCCAGGGCCAGCTTCAGAGTGCCAGGATTAGCACTCCACAAAGCAATTGGTCTGCCTTGCCTCCTGCTGCATTCCTGCATGCAGAATACCAGGGTTTGGAAATGGATACACCATGGGTAAAACCTGAAACCTGCCCCAAGCGCTCTGGTTGCCCAGCTCACGCCCACATACAAAGGCCAGCTCCGGTTCCGGGTGGTTCAGAGACCACATGTGAGACAGCTGCCCCAGGAACTGATGCGGGCTAGACTGGCTCTAGCTTTCTCCTCGTATTATGTATAAGGAATTTTTCTTGTGTTGTGCTTGTTCAGTGGAATTCGGATGCAGAGCCAAAGATTGCTCCACAACCGCCTCAGAAAAGCGTGATTCATCAGATGGCATTTGCAAGAGGCCATCCCAGTGCCTGTCCCCTGGAAAACCCCTGGCTATGCCAGCGAAACTCTCTGGTGGCAGTTCTTGTACAGGTGGCGGTCCCACTCAAGTGGGCATTCCTAGCAGACGTTCATACACTTATGTTGTCTTTTCAGGGTATGACTGCAAACAATCTCAATTTACTTATCTAGAACAGGCTTTCAGTACTACAGAAAAAAACATGGTTTCCATGTTATTTCTGGAAGCTTATATAATTTTTTTCCACTTTCTCCTTTCCTCTGGGCAACGCCTCCCCTTTGCATAATTTCATTAAGATGTACAAACTCTCCAAGATACATACCAGGGGAAGGAGAGTGAAAGCAGCAATCACAGAAAAAAAAACCAAAATACCACTTTCCATCCAAGTTACAGAAAAAAATTGCAAAATTCCTTGGCACCAGAAGCATGGGGAATCAGCCACCTACTACGAAGTGAGGGTGGGGTTCCTGTGCGTGCAGTCAGGGCCATGCCAGCAACATTAGGAAAGGTATTTTTACAGTCACTTGAAGTAGAAAGTCTCAACACCTCTTGCTGACATCCATGCCATTGCTAGTCAGACCAGCCAGATTAAAGGCAGCACTGGACCATCACCCTGCACTGTGATCATATCCTCCCTTCGCATATACATTTACCTCATGTGTAAAGGTCAGAGATCCCCACATATTTATTTAAAACACAGAAACCAGACTGCTGTTAAACCTGTGAGACAGGGTCACCTAGGATGTCAGCTGTTGGATGTGGGGTTTTGAATCAGAGCTTCACATCTTCTCAGATTATGTTCACCTGAGAATCTGAGTAAGGATAGGGAAAAAGAAAATTAAAGTTATTTGTGAAGTCCTACAGCCCTGTCAGGCCTGATTACTTCAGCAAATTAAAGAAATTTGTAAACTGACCACAACAACCAAGGTAATGTCCCACCTGCCCAGGATGCATAGACCCTAGCAAGGGCTGTGCCAGAGCAACTGTCTCCCCATGGACCTTCACCGTTTCCCTCCTCAAAGAAGCTACACAAGCTGTCCATTTAAAACCACTTCCCAGATGCTCTAAGTCACAAGAAAAGCAAAGCTATATATCAGCAACCATGGATATGGCTTTGTCAGTTCTAGCTCTCAGATTAAATCAATACTCTCACCATCTAACTGATGCATAGGAAATGAAAATGAATTGATGGTCTTGGATCTTGTCCCAGCAGGCTAGTGTCTGCTTCTCAACACCACCAGAACGAATATCACCAGCTGGGTCTTCTCTTGAGGCTTCAGCAAAACACACAGAGCAGTTACAAGGAGCAACCTGCCTTCTCAGCCTTACGCCTGCTACCTGCCTAGTTCTGGATCCGGGCAACCATGGCAGGGCTGACCAGCCAGGCACTCACTGCTATTTCCCTGGCTGACCAGATCAGCAAAGACAGGGACAACATAAAGCTTGGAAATTTTTCAACCATGAGCACGTTTCTTTGCCTGTTACTCATGTCCTTGTAAACATTTATCCCCAAATGGCATTTGAAGATCCACATTCTATACTGTATTTATATTTGCTGTTGGCATGCCTTGGACAGTGAAAATCAATAAAGGCAGTTTCACTTGCAGGAGTTTGAAGCCTTGGTGTTTGCCCAGTAAACATCCCATACACGCAGTCCTTCATTGCTGAAGAGAACTGCACCAAAGTAAAAATGTCACAGGTACTTCTCCTGATCTTAGAGCTTGTAAAAGGATATTATTACAGAAACTGAAGGGCTGGATTCTGCAACCCTTACAGCACTGAGCACTTACCTGCACAACCAGCCCATTGAGAAGGTCTGGCACAGAAAGGTTCCCCACAAGTCTGTGGCTTCAGTAAAGCAGCAAATTAGTTAACGAAGGATGGCAGCATCTCCAAAATGGCTGAGGTTTCATCTCTGAATTTTAGAGGGTGCCTTTTTCTGATAAAGTTAGCATAAATGTACAGTAAAATCCTTTCAGGAAGAAAATGGTCCCCACATACTAATAAGGTGCTGCAGTAGAATGATTCCTCTAAACAAGTGGAAGTTTTGCACCAGATTTTATTAGGGAGGAAGGATTAAGCCAGAATTTTACTGTTTCAAATTAGCAGCAAAAAAGAAGAAAAAGCATTCACCCGAGTGATTCATTTCAGCAGCTCCAGGAGAGCCTGTAGTTTCTTACAGGGAAATAATTGGGATTCAGAAACATATAAAAGACCACCCCAAATGCCATATGTCTTTTAATCCAACAATGATGTTGTAGGCCACTGTCAGCCTGACTGTGACAAAGAAATTTCTGCCAGAAAAAAAATCCTCAAAACCCAAACAAAACCCAAGCCACAGGGAAGAGAAAATAAAGACTGCAGAGATTGTTGTCAAACTTTTAGCAGGTTGGAATCGGAGCTGCTGTGCACAATGGCTCAAGTGTGCAGTTTTCAAAAGAGGCATCTGGAAAAAAAACCTTTGAATCATTTTGGATGTGAAGCCAAAGGAACTGAGAATAAACATTTTGGGAACAGAAAAAAGTCCATCAAGAGGGGTCAGGGCAGAAACAGTTCACCTCTACCCCAGCTAGGAATCAAGCTCTGAGAAGCATCCCAGATTTTCTGGAGGATGGTTTCACTGGAGCTTATTTAACCCTACCCTTTATATGACAGAGCTTCGAATGCTGAGCAGTAGAGAGGCAGAACAGCCCTATGAACAGTCAGCACGTTGAACTGCAGGATTTCTTTGCTTTTTGTGATGTGTTAGGACTGGTTCCAAACTCCTTGTAATCATCACATTAATCTCACAAGCTGTGCCTGACTTCAACTCTGCAACATTAGAAACAGGAGAATTCCACCAGCCCAGCCTTTGACAGCCATTTAGCCATTGCTTTTGTGTGAGAACTCATAGAAGGAAACAAGGGCTGCATCTCCAAACATGGTGACTGCTCCAGGAGAGAGTGAGAGCCACCCTGCTCTGCTCAAGCTGGAAACACCTTTGCATTTAAAAGTCAACTCCAAAGAGCTGCAAAATGCTCGGCTCGCTCTGCCCCGAAATGCAGCATACCTGCCAGCAACCCCCAGCATGCAGGCGAGGTGGAGGAGCCCCATCTGGGTCCTTTTGTGCACAGTGCTCTGGAGACACACAAAATGAGAAAAAGCCAAGCACCACCCCTTCATC